>NC_142309.1:28310000-28610000 GCF_054855325.1 Carica papaya
TGCTGGAAGGCGATATCGACATCCCTACATTACCCGATAGACCATTGCCGCTAACCCATGAATCCTTTGCATATTCTTCCTGGCATGGCGAGAAATCAAGCTCATCGACACAGCTACCTCGGCAGCACATTACTTGATTGTATTCTATTCTTTCCAGTTTTCTGTACTCAAACATGTCCTACGCTGCTAATCCATCACTTTTTTTTTTCTTTAGTGCAAATTCAACCTTTCACCTTTTTCTAATCTACATTCTGGGTTTGTGACTTTAGAACATTGGATGATTATTGGGTGCTCAGGATTAATCATAGTCAAACTTGTCCAGCTTAATGCTTATGATTTTTTCTAAAATTAAATGGATGAACAATACCTACTACATGGATGGGCAGAGTGATCTTTGTTGACAAATATATTTTCAAAGTCTGTAATTACTTCAAAAGATGAATGAATTAATAATAGCACGATAAAACCATTTTCTATAAAATATAAATAAATTAAAGGTTAGGCGGAATGCATGCATATAAAAATTTCACATTGGTATGAGCATTTTTCATTTTATATTAGTAATTGTTCCAAAGTGGGAACAGTCAAACGTATCGTATATCCTATTGAATAAGAAAAGCTTACAAAAGGATGCTAATCCGATAACGATTTTCTATAAGAAAAATTTAGAAGGGGTAATTTTGTTTGTGAGAAGATGATCCTCTCTCTATAAATAAGAGAATTCAATTAATTCTAACTGATACACTATGCAATATGGAAGAACTGTTTCTCATAATCACCTGTGTTTGTACAGAGGCGCAAAACTCTAATGGAGACGTTTCATCATCCCCTGTTAAGATTCCACAAGTTCATTTGAAAATGGTAAGCGTCTAGTGAGTTGGCTTAACGAGAATGTTCTAATAAAGAAGACTCCTTGAATAATAATTATAATAATATTTTAGTCCCACAGAATAAGTACATAGAAGTGTCTCAAAACGTCGCCGTTTGGGTAGGCTCTCGTTGGGAGCTGGAGATAGAGCGTCGTTTGAGGACGAAGATAGGAAGGTAGGGGAGCATTTTCCCGTGTGGATTTCAGAAGCGAGGACGCGCTTCATGATTCATTGCAAATGAAGACAAGCACCCTGGGAGCAAAGGGAGTAGCCTCGCGTGCCCATCTGAGCGACAATATCTGCAACTCTCAAGCGTGGCAGGGAACCGTCGCGGGGAAGACCTGGGCGCTGCGAGCGGCTATAAAGGAATAGAGAGACAAAGGCGAGTTGGTGGGGTGGAGTCGGATTTTGAAAAATTTTTGTTAGCACTGCGCCCTCCTTCTTCTTCTCCTCCTCCCCGGTGAAAGGTCGAGAGATATTTTTTAAGCAAAGCAAAAAGGAATTCCTTTCTTCGGGAGTCATTTAGCAGCCAGGAGGGTCTTAGACTTTTGGGCGATTCTCCTCCTTTTTGTTTTATAAACAGAACAAAGAGATCTCTTGGAGCACTCTGTAAGAATGGTACTCTCTTTGCTTTCCTTCTCATTCCTTTTGTTTCAACTGTATGCAATGAATATCAGTATTAAACTTGAATGAAACCGGTATTTGGGTTTTCCTCTTTTCAATTCTAATATACTAAATTAGTAGATTTAGTCTCATCTCTGGCATTTGTTTGGTTACTTTGTTTTCATATCTTTATGATTAGTGAGTCTTATTATCTCGATTTCTACCAGGGTATGTGAAAACGAACTTGCAAGCCCTTCATGTTCCTTCTTGTGGCTGTACTGTTGAATGTTGAAATAAGTACTTTTACCGCTTCGGGAGATAAAAACAATTGAGAACGGATTTAGTTGGTTTTCCTTTCCTCACACCTTACTGGTTTAAAATAAGAAATGTGAGAGGGCTAGTGGAGGCTATCTGTGAACCCGTACTTTTTCTCAAGTCTTGTTTTGTGATCTCATTTGTTATTTTGCATGTTGTATTTCTTTGTTACTTCTGTAAGTTAGAGAGGTTTTAGAGGCTAGATGAACTTATTTTGGCAAAAACCGAGTCTTGTCCCCGGAAAAGATAGAGGCTATTGGAGGAATTTCTTGAGGATTTTCAATTTCCTCTTCTTGGTGTTCATTTTATGTTTGCCTTGGAGAAATAGAGCTTCTGTAGTCCCAGCATGCCTAGGGCAGAGGCGGAATAAAGGAACTGGTTCATAGGGTATTACTGTTTTTCTTCTGTTTCAGTCTAGCATTCATTTTCAGTGGCTTTGGTCCATATGGTTGAAGAAATGGTTGCCCATCACTCTCCCTTCATTTCTATTTTCTCCAAAAACCTAGTAGCCTTGCAGTTTTTCGCTTCGTATGCTTGTTTAGGGTAATGTTTGAAAATGTTAAGGACACCTAAAGCCTGTGATGCTTTGACTATACAGTGAAGGGAGTGCATGCCAGAGGCCGCAGGGCTGTCTGCCTAGGCAGTATCTACTTGTTGAGACTTTTATGCTTCCATGCTCTTTTGGTTTTGTATTCATGGTTTATAACTTTATATATGGAAAAGAGGATCTCAGTAGCATAGTCATCAGATCATGTTTTTCCAAAATGCTAACCGGCACTACTTTTTTGTGATCATGATCATGTTTTTCCAAAATGCTAACCGGCACTACTTTTTTGTGATCATGTTTTTGTGGTGTTTGGTGGGGTTCAAGCGGGCATCCACCATTTGGCATACATTCCTCCTCTGTTAATATGCACACTGTTCTCCATTTGTATTAATAGGTGGGCTACCTAATCTTGGTTGATCAGCTTTTGATAAGATTTTGGCTTGAGCCAGGAATTCTGAATGATTCAGTCTTCTTAGTTTCTCAGTGACCACTTTGAGTTATTTTTCTGTTTATGAACCCTTTTTTTTCATTGTTCAAAGAAGTCTCATCGAATTTCATATGGTTTTTCTGTTTTCGGTTTCAAAGGTAATTTGTGCCTAAGACATTGGTAAAAAATTGTAAGTCAGATTACTTACTCTATATCGTAGTTGGGCGCTTTACTCCTTCCTATGCTATACTATTTTTCCAAATCTGTTTCTTTTTCGAGACAAGTGTATATTCTGGTATCTAATCCTACCTTAAAATAATCAGTGACAACTTTTTCAGTTTTGGATGACGTTTTTTGGAGTACCTACATGTCACTATTGTGACAATCACAAGCCAAAATAAAATTGCAAAGTAAACTATTATTTGAGTTGCTATAAAGAAACAGCTCAAACAAACAGAGGCTAATACATCCTTTCCTTCCAAGAGTTTGGGGCCCTATTCTGTTTATTTAGGTTTCTTTTGATAGTTGGAAATAAAGTTTGAATTTGTTTCTTTCTTGTTTAGTTATGAATTTCTTTTATATTTGTTCATGACATATTGCCTTTTACATTTGACATTTGATTTAACTTGCTACTTGTGTATTGTCTTGATTAAGTAGATCACTTACATGAGTTGCTCAAGGAAGTTGGAATCAAAGAACAAGGAATTAAAGATTATATTTAGTATTTTATTTCCTTCTATTATGTAGTTAACTTTTTCCAAGTCGTGAATTTGGTCATCAAAAGACAGTAGTAGAATATTGTCCTTCTATCGTTTGAACTTGATGAATAGAAAATGCTCATCTAACCATAGATAGGATACAAACAATCGAGTGTAAATTGGTTAAACAGTTTTCACCAGAGCACGAATGCCTTACACCTTATAGTCTTGCTGTATTTTCTTGGACCTTTATCTTGTACTGACAAGTGCTTGTTCTTTATATTTTATCTCATCTGTGACTGGATCATGAGTGATTCTCAGTTCATTTAAATTGGTTCCTTGGAAGTCATTGTTATGATGACATGCATGTAAATATTTGTTGTTTTCATTTATCACTGCCACAGTTTTAATTTCAGATCATTGTCTGTAATCTTTCATTTATGTTCTTTTCTGTTTCAGTGCTTCAGCTGATTAATACAGATCAGTTTAATTCAACAAAATGACCAGAGTTTACAATTATTACAGTAAGTTATCTTCACAGTGGGGTTTACTAGCAAGAAGGTATAATTCAAGTCAAGCAATGCGTGAAGTTTCAGAAACAACAGAAAAGATATGTAAGCTTATGATGTCCTCTCCACCAGTTGTACTTGATACTGCCCTTAACCAAAGTGGCATGAGGGTTTCCCCAGAAGTGGTGGAGGAGGTCCTCAAGAGATTTGAGAATGCCGGTATGTTAGCTTATAGGTTTTTTGAATGGGCTGAGAAGCAAAGAAACTATGTGCATAGTGTTCGGGCATACCACACAATGATTGGATCTCTGGCCAAAATAAGGCAGTATCAGATCATGTGGGATCTTGTGAATATCATGAGAAATAAGGATATGCTAAATGTTGAGACGTTTTGCATTATCATGAGAAAGTATACGAGGGCTCAGAAAGTTGATGAGGCAATTTACACATTTAATATTATGGAGAAATATGGAATTCCCCCAAATCTAGCCGCATTCAATGGCCTGCTGAGTGCTTTATGCAAGTCCAAGAATGTCAGAAAAGCTCAGGAGATATTCGACAGCATGAAGGTTCAGTTCACTCCTGATTCCAAAACTTATAGTATATTGCTTGAAGGATGGGGAAAGGATCCAAATCTGCCCAAGGCAAGGGAAATTTTTAGAGAAATGATTGATGTAGGTTGCAACCCTGACATAGTGACCTATGCTATAATGGTTGACGTTCTTTGCAAGGCGGGGAGGGTTGATGAAGCTGTTGGAATTGTTAAATCAATGGACTCGAGGGACTGTAAGCCTACATCTTTTATTTACAGTGTTCTGGTCCACACATATGGCATAGAAAACCGCTTGGAGGATGCTGTAGATACCTTTCTAGAGATGGAAAGAAATGAAATCAAGGCTGATGTTGTGGTGTACAATGCTCTGATTGGTGTGTTTTGTAAGGCAAACAAGTTAAAAAATGTATATAGGCTCTTAAATAAAATGGACAAGGACGGTGTAAAACCCAATTCGAGGACCTGCAATATCATTCTAAACAGCTTAATAGGTCGTGGAGAGACCGAAGAGGCATTTAGTGTATTCCGGAGGATGACCAAAATGTGTGATCCTGATGCTGACACGTATACTATGATGATTAAGATGTTCTGTGAGACAAATGAATTAGAGATGGCTCTTAAAGTGTGGAAGTACATGAGACTGAAGAGGTTTATTCCAAGCATGCACACTTTCTCAGTTCTTATTAATGGACTGTGTGAGAAGGGTAATGTTACTAAAGCCTGTATCTTATTGGAAGAGATGATAGAAAAGGGCATTCGGCCTTCAAGTATGACATTTGAGAGGATAAGAAAGCAGCTTATAAAGGAAGGAAGAGAAGATGTACTCAAATTTCTCCAGGAGAAAATGAATCTCCTGGTCAAGGAGCCTTTATGTGATTAAAGAAGCAAGTCATTGAGTAGCAATTGTTCATAATCCTGAACTAGTAATTAGGAGATCTGGAGTGGAAAACTCCTAGCTGCTATTAACAAGAGCAAAACCCATATATGAAGGTCATTTGACATATTTTATCAACAGATTAACTGTTATTCTCAAGGTAAATGTTCTTAAAATAAAAATTTTCATTGTTTTTGCTTGTAAATTTTCCTTCACTGCCAAGAGTTAATCATTATTTATTCTTTGCATTGTGGATGGGATACTTGCATTTTCCTTTTGAGTTTTGAGCAATAATATCGTGTTGTGTTTATGGGCAGTGGTTGCTTTTGTTGCAAATTGTTTTAGTCGACTAGGGCCATAGAAAGTACTTGATGTCTGTAATATATTTGAGTTTCTAAATAGACCAAATATATGATGGGGAGTCAGCAATGCATGTGCATATTTAGATACTGACCATTTTCTTATGTTTCCAGGCAAATTGAGTTTAACGTTGGGGAAAAGACCCTAGAAACTTTACTCTGATTTTCCGAGCAGCATCATGCAGTCCAATAACTGGAGAAGAGGACTGAACACTCAGGCTACCAGAGCAAACTGAAAGAAAGATTATGTTTATAACAAATTCAGAATTTTTATGAAAGTTACTTATAATTTATAGCTTAAGGACAATAAACTTACGCATGTAATTGTGAAATAATGCACTTCAAAGTTTTCAGTTACAAAAACTCTTGGATTATTTTAAATATAATCGAAGTTACCCTAAAGAAAACTCTTCTTCATAACTTAATTGTTCACCAGATCACTTTTGAATTTTCCCGAAGCAAAAATATAAGTACCACAAGCAAAGTATACCATTGTAGATATATATCACTAATCAAACAGATATCCCAAAATAAGAAAATTATATAGAAGAGATTCCAAAATTTTAGACATGAAATATAATATGTTAAAAAACTTGATCTCTCTCAAACGAGGGAGTAAGACTCTGCATCAAGATCCTGTAGATACTAAGGCCAAAAAAAAAAAGCTGGAGGTATGCAATAAGCTTCTAAAGTCTGCATTATTGAAAATATTCTTATATCAGATAATGAAGAATTGAAGTTTCATCTAAGCATGTAATGACATCTGCCTCAGTGTCTCTTAGCTTTGGATTCGCTTTTTGAAACCATGTAGTCTGAAACCTTGTTGATCTCATACAGCAGCGCAGCAGAGAACAAGAAACTGCATCCAGATAACAACGAAAAATAATGAAAACATCTCTCTCTGTTCAAAAATATATATCGATTCATTTTTGTTCAGAACAAATGCTATTAATATGACGGACTTGCATTAAGCAACTCGCAAACCACTATCCAGGTTGCCTCAAGAATGAGGTAATCAGTACAAATTCAGAAGTGTGGCACCGATGGTTAAGTTTATTGGAAATTGATTAAAACATTTAAATATTATTGGTAATCTGACAAGGTTCACGTGTATGGCTGTATTATGCCACATGAACCAAAGTCCTACCACCCACAATCTAGATATCTACTACTATGTTAAGAAGATTCTAAACCAAATTTTTTCCACAGTTAAACCACTGATAATTAGTTTAGAGCTTTTCTAGAGGTACTTTAAAGTTTATGATTTATAAATAAATACATCAGATCAACGTTCTTTGTTCAATCAACAATTCATTTATAATCCACTTTTTACACAACCACTTCCACAAAATGTCCACATTTTAGAGTACAAATATGCTTGGAGTCCAAGCATTAATGGAGTAAAAATCATCAACACCTTCAACAGTTTCACACTAATATTTATTCATTTAAGTGACACCGGGTAAGAGATCCAATGATTAACCCAAGTTGAATAGAGACTGACCTTATTTTCACTGTTGAAGAACAGCACATCTATTTTAGCCACTTTTTCTTCAATGAAAAGAACAGAGCTCATTGACTCAATTCATTGTAAAAGACTATATATCAAGTCTACATGAGAAAAATTCAACATGATAACTAATTTCTAATATTAGTTTTCCTGCCTATCCAAAATGGCTCTTTCTTTTTTCCTTGTATAAACATTTTTGCAAAAGGCAAATAAAATATCTAAACTAAAAACTTATGCAGCTAGTCCACAAGAAGACAAAGGAAAATCATATCCATAACATTACCATGTTGTTATACAAACTCGATGGACAGTGCTTGCAGCAATAAGTGCAACAGCTTCCGCTAATATAACTGCCATAGAAAAAAAAAAGTCAGAAGCATGTGTACAATGTGTTAGAATAAAACTGCACCAAGTAGAATGACACCAAAAATATTCACTTGTTCTGCTACGATTTTTACGTAACTAATAAAAAATCAATAGCCTCAACCTAAGAGAATGTGTTGAACTATTAATAAAATGATACAGCTCTAAGTAAAATGTAACCAAAGTTATAACTGCCAGCAGTTATTTCCAAATTCATATCAAAATCCATCATATCAACCTCCAACGTATAAGTCAAGCACGTAAAATTTCATATACTTGAACAGAAATCTTGAATTTATGTCCTGTTGGTGAATGATAAAAGTCATAGGAATCGGTTCCATGTGATAAAAAAAGCAAGCCCGTTTCATTCATGGAGTTCTAATAAAAAAACTTGAATCAATTGACCTAAGTAGACATGCAGACATATTACATTATCAAGCAGCCTAGATGGATGGTGCTCACTCAAGTGTAGATTAGCTTATACACAAAATAAAGATGCAAACACACCAGTGCATATCACATACAAGCAAATGTTTTTTTTATTCCATTTCTGACAAATTTTCCATTTCATAAAAGATTGATAGAACTAAAATACTCACTTCTATTCATCTTAACCACTATCGGTACTTCAATCATATAAAAGGAAGAAGCAGGAAAATAAAACATCTATTCTAAATTAACTCACCAGCTCCCCAGCCAGTCCTCATGCCACAGGTTTCCTGGAAATTTCCAATAAACTGCACAAACAAAAACCAAGAGGACTGATATCACTAAATCGAGACCAACCAGTTACGTAATAATAATCAGGATAATTCAGGGTCTTTAAGCTACTACTGATTTGGTATTCTTACTTGATATTTTCCCATTTATGTTACGTATTTTATTGTATAGATTTAAAGCACAAAAAAAATAATTATACCGTGTGAAGTAATAAATTACCAAATTTGTTTGGATATAAGAATGAAAGGAATAATTAGATAATCGATCAGAAAACTCACTGTCAGCGACACAAGAAAAAGGAGAGAGCTAATGAACCCTCCAAGGATGGTAAATAATTCCGAGGATGCTAACTTCCCTCTATACATTTCTTGAAGAGACAGAATGACCGTGAACATGAGAAAGGAGTAAAGCATGGAACTCCCAGAACTTGCCATTGCCTTGATTTTTGCACAAACCAAATGAAAAGAAAAAAAAAAAGTATTAGGCATACATTCATAATGCTATACAGGCTTGATCCCACCAAAACGTGTTTGAATTGAACTACATTCATAATGCTATACAATGAACCTGTTTACAGAGAATCGCATTGACTAACAGTGAAACCTACTTCCGAATGGCAAAAAATATATCAAGACAGTGAAAGCGAAATTTTAAACACGATAATTTGCATCAAGTTCTTGCCAAGAACAAATCATTTGAGATCTAGGCATAACTAAAGCGATAAGCTTAACAATTGAATAGATGTAATCATGAGATTGAATGGAAACTGAAAGGAACAGTTTCCACCTCAACATATACATGTTCTCGCGAATCAAACGGAAAATTTCTGCACGAAGCCTAATGGATCAATCAGAATAAAGACAGCAGAACTCGAAAGGACGGAATTCAGACCTTACCTTATAAACCCTAACACAATCTCTCTCCGTTTGTAGCTCTAGACTGAAGCAAAACGAAGGAAGGGAGATACCAAGACCCGGCCACAGACACCGGTTTTGATCTGTTGTTCCCTTTAATTTTGAAGTCAATTAGAAGTAATTTGGTAATGGAAGATAAATCGGTTATAGAACAATTTTTATAATTAAATTTTTAATATTTAAATTAAACTAATTTATATATTGAAAAATATAAATATTTTGGTATATCGTTAAAAATATAACACAAGATTGTTATGAAATCAATATATTTTATTTAAGATTTTATCTTATTTTAAAATATTAAACATTATTTATTATCTTTTTTATTTTTTATTTTTACTAAAATACAAAAATAGTTATTTTACTATTTATTTTTATTCAATTTGGCATCCACCTTACTTCGCGTTAATTAAATTTTTATATTTTTAAACACTATTTAAATTAATATTTTATAATTATTAATATTTAATATTATTAACTTAATATACCACGAGTAAAATTCTAATAGACATAATTTCACATTAAATATTAGTGGTATTTAACGTGATATAAATTTTTTTTTTTACATAAATCGATTCAAATCAGTTCACATTAAAAAATAATATTCGATTAAATACTAATTGTCCACTCCTAAACCCTAATCCTCTAAAATTTTATAAGTTCAGTTGCACTATATTTTTTTTATATCTTTTATATTAACTGGTCGAAGATTCTGATTTTCTTATCCCATAAAATGAAACAAATTTGTGAAAGTTAAATGCTTATTAGTTGGATTCTTTATCATCTTCCTTTATGCACTCATCACCGTGATGTTCCGCATGTTTTGAATTAGTTTAACTCTCAATGTAGATAAATTATGCTCATGGCGACTATTAGATTCTGAAGACATCACCACGTTATAATTAGATGTTGATGAGATAGACTAGGTGAGTGGTGCAAAGTTTGTTCGAGCATTTTCCCATGCTATGCTCAAACAACTTTGTCATAAGCTTTAACTACTTATTGGGGGTGTCGTATGTACTTATCAAAGCCACATGTGTTGATTGGAGTCTTTGATCTTTGCCACTCATGTCCTTAATAGTCGTTGTCTGACACTCATGAACCTCTTAGTTGTTACAGTAACCTTTATGGTTTTTTTGTATGTTTATTAGATGATATTGCAGTTAAGAGATATTAGAGATTAATAATATGAACAGTTAGTGTTTAAATAATTTTTTTATTTTTATTTTTTATATTGATCGATTTGAATTAATTAAAATATAAAATTATCTTGATACATCATATGTCACGTAATATTTGATATAAGTTAAAACATATTTAAATATATCACGTATCAAGAAATTAACATGTAATATCTGAAATTAATAGTGTTAAATGTAAATAATAGAGAGTGACTAATTGAAATATTATTTAAAATTATAAAAACTAAATTATCACAAATTTTTGACAAATACCAAGTCAAATAAAAATAAAGAGTATAACAACTAAATTTGTATTTCAATATTTACTTTTATTAATATTTAACTCGTTTAATGGTTAGTTTTTTTTCTTTTTTGTAAAAGTGCGAGTTCGAGGCAAATAATTTTTATGTATTTTGCTTATAAAGTTATGTTATTATCATAAATTTTTATCCAAAAAATTAAAAATTAATTGGAAATGTCCTTTATTTAATTTTTATTCAATTTTTTTTTAATGAATTAATAAGCATAGTTCTAAATTTTCAGAATATAATTGTGGTGTTAAAGGATTTAAATTCGAATTTTAACCAAAGAAAAAAGCAATTAAAGGATTCGTTCATAAGAAAAATAAAAGATTATAAATTTAATTTTAATAATTAAAGAGTTACAGAATAAATTGAAAAAAGAGTTGAAAACTCAGGATTAACTTTACACGGAAACCAAACACCCCGGAAAGCCAGAAACAGATTATTCAACGTTCGCGTATTGTATAAAAAGCGTTGGGAAAGACGACCAGAACTCGTCTGATGGCGGTCGTCGTTGGCGGGAACCCAAGGTAGGTGAGGAACTGGTGATGGACATAGAGTTACCGGAGTGCCCGGTGTGCCTCCTGTCCTACGACGGAGAGTACACAATACCTCGCGTACTCGCTTGCGGCCACACTGCCTGCGAGACTTGCCTCGTCAACCTCCCGCAAAAGTATCCCAACGCGATTCGCTGTCCTGCGTGTAACGTAATTGTCAAGTTCCCTCCTCAGGGCCCTCCTTCTCTTCCCAAGAACATCGACTTGCTCAGGCTCATCCCATCATCTTCCAAGGCAAATCCCCAAATACCCGACAAACCATTCACGAATTACCAACAAGTCAATTTTGTTCCTCGCTTATGGTCCGATGAGCTCTATTCGGCTTGGAAGGACTGGGTGCTTCCCGAAGATGCTGTTTCTTTAGTATCTAAATCTAAAGAAGGAGACGAGTTGTGTGGGGGCTTGTTGAGAGAGACGACGAAGGTAAGCCTTGTACGGGTTGGGTCTTTGTCATGTGACGATGATTCTGTGTTTAAGTTTAGTTATGTTGAGAGGATCATGAATTGTTTGAGTAGAATGAAAAAGGAGGAGACTGATGAGTTGAGTTTTATTTGTAGAGTGTGTTCGAAGCAGAACAGGGTGTGTAAGACATTGGGGTTGTGGGGTAATTTGGAAGATGGTTATTTGCATTTAGTATGTGAGGGACTAAATGGATGTTTATTGAATGAGTTGCGTGACTTGGGTGAAGATGGGATTTTCACTTTTTCTATTATTGCTATGGAAATATGTGAGGCCATGATTAGTCTGCATAAAGAAGGCCTGATTGTCGGCTGTTTGAGCATTTCTTGCTTTAAATTTGATGATCTTGGGCATTTATATATTGATTTGAATGAGATATTAGAGATGGAAAGGAGGATCTGTAGACTTGTTGGGGAAGCTGGTTCTGGTGAAGGAACTGGTCATGGAGAAATGGATCTGATCTTAACTGATTTACTAACAAACGAGATATTTGTGAGTCCCGAGGTACTGCTTGAATTATTGCAAAGACAAGGCATTAAAGTAGAAGGTGGTGGTTTAAAATATTCAGTTGGATATAGCTCTGATGTTTGGTCGTTAAGTTGTGTTTTGCTTAGGATTCTTGTTGGGAAAGAATTCACCAATGAGCTAGTTGAGTATCTACCTTGTAAGAATGTAGAAATAAGCAACGAGAGCTTTTTGAATGTTGTGTGGTCTAATACTGGGTGGATGGGGAAAATCTGTTCTTCTTTGGACTATAAATTTGGTAGAAAACTTGAGTCAGTGCAGCAGAGTCTTTTCAAATGCTTAAATCTTGTTCCAGGGAGTCGTCCACCATTGCCTGACATATGGAAATGCATTAGGGAACTGATTATTAAGCCCCAATTTGATGGCATGGTTAGTTTGAATTCGACAATTTGGAAGGAGAGTACAAGCCATTGTTTGTTTCTAGGAGAACTGAGCCTATACTGGCAGTGCAAAGAAAGAGCTGAAAGACCAGGAGGGCATGAGTGGGAGGGGACTGAGGATGATGGTGAAACAGACTTCAACCAAACTGGGAAGGACAGGATGGATAAACATTTAGTTAATGGCCTCTCAGATGGAACTGTCAAGTATAAAGATTTGCGGGGACATCTTGATTGCATTACTGGATTAGCTGTTGGAGGTATGGATTCTTCAACATGTTTCAATTTCATATATGATATTATGTTCGAATAATGGTTCTCATTTTTTTTATGTGATGGTTTCTTAGCCAAATGCTCTAGTCAGCATTTCTTTAACTAGTTCAGAATCAAGCATGCATGGGTGCAAATGCAAGCTTAAAAATTTTTAAATTTCAATCTCACCGGCAGCTTTGTGAAAGGACTCCTTTCTCAGTTGTCACCCATGTACTTTATCATACTGACAGGAAAAGCTAATCTCATCAATAGTTCCGTTTTATTTATTGATAACAATAGGTTTCTTGTGCTTTTACTGTTTTGAAGCTAAAGTTCCCTCAACATATGGTTGGTTTGTCGAATAGATCCAGCACCTTCAATATTTTAGTTTATACAATTTGATAGAGCACGATTCTATTAGAAAATGCTTAGATAATCTGCAAAGAAGTCTGCCTCCATGAGACAGAAGGAAAGGAAATCATGATGCTTAGTGATTTTAGCAATAGTCTAACTATCTATTTTTCCTTTTTCTTTTGCAGGGAATTTCCTTTTTAGCTCCTCATTTGATAAATCCATCAACCTTTGGTCTCTTCAGGTAAAACCCTTCGCATTGAAGTTTTCCGTTAGTTCTATTAACACAGAAACCTACCAATCTTTTTTAGGACTATTTGTTGTCCATTGTGTATTTTCAGTTCCTGGTGCGTTTCTATGATTTTGTCTGCAGAATGACTTGGAGTTTCTTTCCTTTTAACTAAATTGTGCTGGAAATAATTTGATCTTTAACTAGGAACAGACGTTGTAAGAATATGTTCCTTTGATGGTTCAAACCATATGCCATATCTCTCACTGGAGTGCAATGAATTATTATCTGGAAAGTTGATTTCTCCAAGAATCTGAATCTGTTTTTAATTTATGGTTGTCACCTTGTCTATCGTATAGAATCAGCTGACCAGAGATTTAGTTACAATTTTGCCTCTCTAACTGCAACCGGTGATCTCTTAAAGAGGGTTTGAAATGTAAGCATCACCAGCTTTAAATGGAGAAAAAATAATATTATCGAAGATAAATGTGATATAAGCTATTTTTCTTTGGCCGTCTTCTTCACCTTCTACGTTGGTTTCTAGGTGTTACTGTTTGCATTGAGTTTCTTGAGGTGGCTCTTTCATGCAGGATTTCTCACACTTGCATACATTTAGAGGTCATGAGCATAAAGTCATGGCTGTAGCTTACGTGGATGGAGAAGAACCGTTGTGTGTAAGTGGTGATAGTGAAGGTGGAATATATTTGTGGAATGCAAGTATCCCTTTCGGGCAAGAACCATTAAGGAAATGGTATGAACCCAAGGATTGGCGCTATAGTGGTATTCATTCTTTGACCACTTCAGGAAACAGATATATCTATACTGGCAGTGGAGATAAGACCATCAAAGCATGGTCCTTGCAGGTAATGGCCTGTGTTAACAAAGCCTTGCTTCTGTTATATCTCTTTCTTTTCGGATGTCATATGAAAATAGGTGGTTTGGTTTTGTTCTTTCCAGGATGGCACCTTGCAGTGCACTATGAGTGGTCACAAATCAGTAGTTTCCACACTGTTGGTTAAGGATGGGGTTCTTTACAGTGGGAGTTGGGATGGAACCATCCGATTGTGGAGTCTTGGTGATCATAGTCTTTTGACAGTATTAGGAGAAGATGCACAGGGTACTGTGACCTCTGTCTTGTCTGTCAGTGCTGATCATCATTACCTTGTTGCAGCTCATGAAAATGGATCGTTAAAGGTATTACCTTTTATGAACTTGGTTAGACTTGTTTATGTTCTTTAATCATCTGGCTACCATTTGGCGATGCAAAAGCCTTTCTTCTAGCAGATTATCTTTCATAATTAATTTTGGTTATTTGGTAGAGATCATGTAACGGCCCCGGAAATATTAAAATGAAATGAGTATTTAAATATATCAAATGCGGAAACGAGATCAAAATTTCAGTTAACATCCCTTACACGAAAAACCAAAAACGAACGGCCCAGATTAAAACGAAATGGACGGCTGAGATCAAAAGGCAAGGGGTTATAAATAGAACCCCCACACCAGACCACAAACCCTAGCCGCCCGCCGCTCGCCGGAGAAGACGAACCAGAGGCCGACCGCCGCCACCCGCCGCCGCACCGGGGAAATTTCCGACCGCCGATCGAGGTAAATTTTATACCCCCGACTCGTTTTTCCACGCTGATTCCTCCTATGGCCAAATCGAGGCCGAAATCCCGGCCAAACGGCCGGAATACGCGGCCGAAGCCCAGCGGCGCCGCCGCGTCCCCTCTCGGTTTTTGCCTCCGACGAGGCCCTTCCTGGCCTCCGTTCGATGCAATTTTTATATCACCGTGATCACCATTCTTTTCTCTACAGGTTGACCGGAGCCGAATCACCAAAACACGAACCTCGCCGGAGAGCCGTCGCACCCGAGAGCGCCGCCGCCGGTAAGCTCCGTTTTTCCGTGATTTTTTGGCCCCCCGAGGGCCCTGGGGTTGTTTTCTCACAAGGACCGATGCGAGTGTGGTCGAATTCGGCCGAAAACGGCCGAAAACAGCCAACCCCAGGCGCTGGCGCCATCGCCGGAGCACGGCGGAGCCGCCATGCCGGAGTTGCGATTTGGGCCGAAAGAGGCCCTGGGCCTAATTTGGGTTTTTTTTGGAACACGTGCAGGTACTGTTAGTGTGTTTCAGTTCCCCGGAAAAAATTTAGGGAAAGTTAGGGACGGCCTGCAGGTGCACTGTGAATCGTATTCGGATCCCGAAAACAAGTAAGGACCCCTCACCCTATTTTCTATCACGGTATTAAAGTTCAAAATGATAAAACGGTATTTCTTGAATTAACGAATGTGTGAAATTGCTTAAGGTGGCTAATGGAGTCCGAGTCTAGTGTGATTGGTGATTTACTGTTATTTGGCATGTTTACAGCTTTAAATGCAAAATGAGGTTTGATGTGTTCATTTTACAGATTTGTGTGCATATACTACGTTTTTATTAATCATGGGTTGAATGACTGAAAAACTGATACTGTATGTTGTCTGTTTGGCATGAATTACTGTTTTGCTTGTTTGTATGTGAATTGATGATGCTGACTGAGGAAAAGGAAAATGAAAGATTGTGTAGACTGATAATTGTATTATGGGGGTCAGCCTGACTAGATATCCTGGGAGATGGTGGACGGACCGGGTCCGTAGGGAACCCTACCGGGATTGTGGTTTCACATGCCGGACGGGGTATGGAGATCTTATGGTTTTGGCGTCCATACCGGACGGGGTATGGGGACGGCCCGTTTCACTCTCATACCGGACGGGGTATTGAGGTTTATGGTTTTGGCGCCCATACCGGACGGGGTATGGGGACGGCCCGTTTCACCCTCATACCGGACGGGGTATTGAGGTTCATGGTTTTGGCGCCCATACCGGACGGAGTATGGGGACGGCCCTGGAAACTGATTATGAATGTTAAAGGTTAACGGGTAGCGGAACCCCTATGGACCCCCACGGATACTAGTAGGCTGGTAAATGAGAAAAGGATATGTTGTACAATGATTGAATTACAAGAGGCGTGATAAGTGTTATGTTTTACAGCTTATATTATTCAATTATTATGATAATGTTATTGTTTTTCTTATATTGTTTTCATAAATTCCACCGAGGTAAGTGGATGGTAAAGGTTTTCATGTTAATAAACGAGTTTGTTGTAAATTATGCTCCATTGGTCTTTTTGTGTTTTTCTACCCACCTTTACCTCCGTGACGGTGAGATATCGTGATGTTCTTACTGGGCTAGTGTAGCTCACTCCTTATTTAACCATTTCAGATCAGGAAGACATGGTTCCCGAGCCCGTTCCGCAGGAGGACGACGAAGGGGATGCCTAAAGACTCTGTAGTCATACTCATAGTTTTATTTTCGAGTTTCTCTCTTAGTTAGTTTAATCTTTTATATTTTAAGTACGTTTTTGGTTTTTCGTGTAAGGGATGTTAACTGAAATTTTGATCTCGCTTTCGCATTTGATATATTTAAATACTCATTTCATTTTAATATTTCCGGGGCCGTTACAGATCATCACTATGTTATTGACAGAAAATAATACATATATATCTTTGTATATGTATATTATGGTTACTCATGTTTTATTGTGAACTCAGTTTTCTGAATTCTGAGTATTTGTTCTTAACTCTTGAGCTTGTCATGATAAAGAAGAATGGTTACAAGTTGATGGGAAAAAATGGATTTGATGAAAGTGCTGATATCAATACTTCAACTTGGAAACTTTAATGTGGCACATGATGAAACATGGGTAGATCCTGAATTGAAATGAGAGGCTTTCATCTTAATATGGTGCCCTGAATAAAAAGATATATAGGATAAAATAGTATCAATGGGTAAGCCGATGCCAATTGTTCATTGCCTTTACTTTCTGATATCAGGTCTGGATGAATGATGTGCTTATGAAATGCATACAAACTCACAGTGGTGCCGTTTTTGCTACTGATATGGATGGAAAATGGCTGTTCACTGGAGGGTGGGACAAGACTATCAATGTGCAGGTACGTAGAGAATTATAAATTATCTATGTGTAGATGTCAATCTATTCAACTTAAAACCACACATTTGTTTAGAATGTACAAGCTGATATGTCTTTTAGGTAGTGTTTGGCATGCAAATTATAGAGAGCAGAACAATAAAGAAAAGATACACAGAACTACATAAAAATAGTGAGGTGTGAGTATATGATCCTGGACAGAATAAATATGTTATGTTTTGACAAAATATTATATATAATTACCTACTACACAGAGAATGTCTGAGGTTAGTTTATGTGTTTTTAAGAGTTCTAAATTCAATTTTACATAGCTTTAAACTATAAACTAATCTAAATTTAATTAATTAATAAACTTATTTAGCAAAAATATAAATTAATAAACTGAATAAAATTATAGTTTTTGCAAAATTAATAATTGATGAAATAGTAACTGACAACTTAAAAATAAATTTAAGCTTAATTTGATTAATATTTTTTTATGAATTAATAAGTAAATAAATTGAAATATAATTTCAAAAGATAAGTAAAAAAATAATAAGAGAGCATGAAGTGAGATATGGAAGTGATGGAGGAGGAATAGGGCAATTTTGGAAGTAATTTGTGTTTTGAGATGGTACAAAAATAGTACCACCATTTTTTAGGGACAAATTTGTTCCTTGAAAATCTATTTTTTGTAACATTCAGTTCTTTCTATGTTGTTACTGAACATGGAATTAATACTACTTTGTAGAGTTAAGTCCTGTAATTTGAGAAAACCGAGCTTGAGAGTTTTTTTCAATTACAGTTCTAGCTTCACTTTTGAGATTCGGTAGTATTTTGTTTTGACTTACTTTTCATTGAAAGTTTACATGTATTCCCCTTCTTCATTAGCTAATCGACATGGGATTGATTAATAGGAATTAAAAGGAGATGAATTCCAACTAGAGGCAACACCTATTGGATCCATCTCCTGTGGTTCTGTCATCACAACTTTGTTGTACGTTCAAGGAAAGCTTTTTGTTGGATGTGCTGATAGGACTGTCAAGGTACTTATATATTCTTCTGTTAATTTTTACCAAAATATGGCTTTTGAGCTTGTTAGAGGCCCAGACGCCGAAGATTCAACATTTACGTGAAGCTGAACACAAAATTTTATTTTGCTGTCTTCGTAGCTGGTATCATCTTTGAGACCCGATCACACCTAAGAATATTTTTCTAGATTAGTTCTACCTACCATTCCTCTTAATACCAGCGTGCCCCTTCCATTGTCCTTATATAATATGCTTTGGTGTTGCAAATGCAAGACTTCTACATACTAGGACGATGTAATATAGTAGTTCTGAAAAATCCAACTTATAGATCCACCTAGCTCGAGTTTTTGGAGCGTATACGGGAAAGATGAATTCAAAGCTAAACTTTTTAAATAAATTTGAAAGGTTTTTGTACAACTGATCGCAGAGGGTGCAGGTGTTATGAATCCTGGAAAAGGTGGGATGTTAAATTCTGAGGATTGATTTCTGTTTGAAGCATCTGCAGCCTTCTGTTGTTTCCACCATGATGAACTGCCAGGTTACAAAATCTTTTATTTGTTTTTTTTTTTCAGGTATACTATTATGGAAAGTGATCGAGAATTTCACCGAAATTTTGAGTATATTAAAAATATATATATTTCTTAGAAGTTTGATTTTCTATAATTACATACATCTGTATACACTATACTTGAAGACAAAGATAATGTTTAAAAATTGAAAGAGACAATACAAAAGGAGTTTAAAAATAATGTTTTAAGAAGATTATTCACAGTATATTTCTCTATACACTTGTGTATATTTATGTTTTTAAGAAAATAAAAGTTAGACAGTAGTTTTATATACCAAATCAGAGGGTGGGTGGGAGTCCTTCGGCTCTAAAACTCAGAAGAGTTTCAATCACAAGCAATTTGGCAATTGGCAGACATGGCTTCCATCAAGCTGGATGTAGTAGATTTAAAGCAGTTGATTTGGCCAATGTACATACAATGTGTATAAATTTTTAAGATTTGCTGTTACTTAGTGATATTTTTGGATCTTTTGTTATAAGTACAGTTATTATACTTCTGAAATTATAGAAAGAACTTCTGTTATTTTAGAAAGATTGTAAGGGAAACATTTTGAATAAATTCATAATTTGCTTTATGTTCTATATGTTCATGCTTGTCCTTTTTAAGTATTAAGAAAAAAATTATTTTTACGCGACTTTGTTGGAAAAATATATTTGAGTTCATCAATGTTTATAAAAGAAATTGGAACTTAGTGGGAAATAGCAATGTTTATAAACCAATTGAATTATAAGATGTTTGAACTGAACCGAATCGGAATAATAACAAAATCGATCTTTTCAATCAATTTAGTTTGAATCAATTTAATTGGTAATATGATCACTAATTCAAAATCGGACAGTGAAGTTATTTTTTTAAAAAAAAAGTTCAAAGAATTAATCTTACTCGAAAAAAAAAAAGGTATTTGAAATACTTATTTTTTTATTTTCAATTAAAAAAGGGGGCTCAAATTATTTTACCCACATGGATGTTTTATATGGAAAAGAAAAAAATTCTAATTATTCGTTTAAAAATTTTTTTTTGGTATTGTGGAGAGTAGTAATTATGATTGATTCGATATAAAAGAAAGAATAGTATATAGTTTTTTATTGGAAATTTTTTTAAAAAAATTGTCAAATTTTGTTACGACTCTTTATAAAAAATATTCAATCAATTAGAATAAAAGTTAAAGAAAATATTTATATTCGCCGTAGACTATATTTTTAACTTGTACCGATGAGAATTTGACTATACGAGAAAGTGAGCAAAAGCTGCGGAATTTACTTATTCTTGCATGTATCAAAAAACCCAATAATTTTTTTTTTTTCAATAATATAACTCAACTTAAGTTATTTTTTCAATTAAATGAAAATAGATATATACGAAATAATTAATGATTAATATTTTTGTTTTTCTATTTAAATATAGAAAATTATATATTGTATAATTTTTAAGTATATAAAAAAGTTGGAGACATATATATATATATCATGTATATGATAATTGATATAACACACAATTTATAAATATTAAAGAGCTAATGTTATTATTACACTTTCCATTTGGTTTATGTACTATTTTTTTCAATTCTATTTTAAATATATTGAAGTTAAATGTTGGGCTGTTGTCGCGGGAACTTTCTTTTACGCGACACTGCGTCGGGACTGGAGAACTGAATTCTACAGTTGCTGCAGAAGTATATGTTATCTACAGATTAGATCAAGAAGAAGACGTCCAGAAGCTAAATCCTTCAAACCTTGATGTAAACACACCAGAGCCACCGTTAGCAGAGTAGTATCCCTGCGTGAAGATGTCTTCTGTTCAAGCTCTTGCAAACCCTTCTTTATTCGTCACGCTTTCTCCCCGCACAACGTTCCTGTCCAACAGACATTCATATGCTCTCTCCTTTTCTTCATCTTTTCCTTCCTTTTCCCAACTTCGACGGCCTAGTTTTCATCGCAGTGGATTTGTTGTTGCGTCTCTTAAGGTAGTATTCGTTACTCATTGGAGATGTCTTATTTGCCCACCAACTGTTCGTTGATTTGCTTGCTTCCTTTTGTACGTCAAGGGGTAAATCTTATTCGTGTTATCTTTTTCTTTTTTGGGTTTAGGAGAATTTGGTTTGTTTTAATAAGACTCTGAGTGATGTAACGAGCATGAATTACTGGGTTGTTCGGGATTATTATCGTCTGGTAGACGCTGTGAATGTGCTTGAGTCTCGAATTCAGAGGCTTTCTGATGAGCAGGTAAGTGGATGTGAACTGGCTTGCACCTTGTTGAAGTACTCTTTTTCTCTTGTTGTTAAAGAATGTATTGATGATGGTTTTTTATTTTGTTCTTCTTAGTTGACCGGGAAAACTGCGGAGTTCAGGCGAAGGTTGAGCGAAGGGGAAACACTAGCTGATATTCAAGCTGGTTGGAAGCCGTCATTTTTTTTTTTCCATATTTTTACTTGCCCTATATACATAACTGAATTCTAATTGTAGTTTGTGATATTGGCGCTCTACTCTGTTATATCCCTTACAGAGGCATTTGCTGTTGTTCGCGAAGCTGCCAGAAGGAAGCTTGGAATGCGCCATTTTGATGTGCAGGTTTCTATCTCTCTTTTCTCTTTGAGTGGCCGTTGTATCATGCAATCACATGCACTTTTTTTAGTAGTATGTTCGTTCATGTTGGGTGGAACACATTTCAATTGTGGGACTTAATCCTTGTGATTCTCCATGGAGGCAACAGGCAAGAAAGTTTTGCTAAGTCAAGACTTGATTAGATGTTTATTTTTCTTCCATTCCAATGATTTCCCTCAAAATTATCATCCATTTGAGCCTTAGGTTCTACCTGTAAAATTATCTATCTTGCAGAGTTTACAGCATGTGAACACAAGTAAAAGGAATTTGCAACTGTAGGGAATACAGAGAGCAGTAAGATAGAGAGGGAGCAAAAAAATTGAAAATAAGAGTAGGCTTCTACTATCATTCTTGTAGTCTAGATTTTGAAAGAAGTTTTACCGGGTTCAAGAGTGATTTGTGAGAGAGAACTCAGTTTCTCATTATACTGTAGAAACTTTGTAATATATTAATATTCCTATAGTCTATAGATAGAGGTATAGTGACTGTTTGTAGATGTATTTTCTCCTTTATTTGTTGTGTTGAATTCCCAAGTCAATTTTGTTAATGCACGCACCTGGATGTACAGTAGCTCTTATTTCTGCAGCTCCTCTTCGTGCTTGTATAATAAATTATCTAAATTTCACTATTGTCCCTGGTATCTTAAAGGAATGTTGTTGAGTTTATTTATGCAGTGAGTTTTAATGCCAGATAATTGGTGGTGCGGTGCTTCATGATGGATCCATTGCAGAGATGAAAACGGGTGAAGGAAAAACATTAGTTTCCACATTAGCTGCATATCTTAATGCACTAACCGGCAAGGGTGTTCATGGTATGTTGTCTATAATTTTTTAAAAGTGGCCATGGCTATTATGCAAGCAGCTAAGGTCCATAATATGTTCAGAGAACTTGCTTAAATTCTTCAGTTGGTTGGAACATCAATCATTCAACTTATTGGTTAATGGTTAAATGATTTTAGTCATCAGTAATGGCTGCCTGAGGAATTCCAAACTTGAATTGGAGTAACAATGAAGAAGTTTCAGCTGGTGTGCTGGTGGAACTGGTGCATATAGTATCTTAGTGGTTTTATTTATTCTTTAAGGCTTCTGTTTTCAGAAACCCATTTCTTCCTAAGTAGTTTCTTGTTACCGAGTTTGTTCTTTCTTTCTTTTTTCTTTTTCCTTTTCTTTGATAAGAAAAGAGATATTATTAATAAACAGAGAGAAGAGAATACAAAGATGAGGATAAGTATCTTGAAAGACCTCCAAACAGCAGATGAACAGAACACAAAAAGAAACAAGAAAATCAACAGAAAATTATTTTCTAATTTCTCTGTAGAAAGGACACAGAAATGTCTCTCAAAGAATCAATAATGAGTTTGTTGTTTCTTGTGCCATACTTGTATGCATATACGTTATATGTGGAGAAGCCATCTTGTTACAAGTATATAAAAAATAAGTTTGCTGTTTCTTAGAACAAGCTCATTAGTTCTGTTTTGTCCTATAGCTTATAGCTTTTACTTCTTGAAATTTTTTTCTTGTGAATTAGGTAGTATAAAGAAGCGGGGTTAAACCAGTGGAACTGCGAGTTTCATGTTGTGGGTCCTGGTGGACAATTTTGGAGCAATTTCCTGTTAACATTAAATTCTCTTTTTGTAAGAAAAAGAGCACATTTATCAAGATAGAGAGGATACAAAGGAGAAGCATAGTGTATCCTCCTAGGAATATACAACTAAGGAGAAAAATACCCCATTAAAATCTTTTTGCTTAATAAAAAAACGCAACCTTCAAAAGAACCTTGGGACACAAAGACGCCATGCAAACCATTTTAAATAAGATGTGTGCAATGAAATGAACATGTTGGTTAAGGATCCTCACATTATGTTCCAACTATAAACTTCAAGACATAGCAAAGAGGGACACTATAAAGCTTTATTATTTTATTTTTCTCTTGTTGGGTAAAAGAAGTATTCTTAGAAAGAGAGAATAACAATACAGGCTAAGGGAGGAAAGAAAAGCAAAAATGAAACAAGAGAAGCAAAGAGGATGAATCAAAACAATCTAGTGACTAAAGGACTTCTAACTCGGAAAGATAGCCGCTCTCACAATGCTAAATCTTCCATACTCCACTCAAAATTATGCAAATAGGATGGAGATAGAATC
The DNA here is from genome assembly GCF_054855325.1 of Carica papaya. Classification (NCBI taxonomy): domain Eukaryota; kingdom Viridiplantae; phylum Streptophyta; class Magnoliopsida; order Brassicales; family Caricaceae; genus Carica; species Carica papaya. The sequence goes on from NC_142309.1 coordinate 28,333,801, forward strand.
GCACTATTAGGAGGACAAACCTGGAAAATTGTCAATGGAGAAAATAGTTTAGAGCAAACCCTCTAAGCCAAAAAAACAAATTATCATTGTTCTTCGAACTTTGGGTGCATTTAATTTATATGTCTAGGGAAAGAACTCTGAGGTTTGCGTGCTTGAAACAAGTATTTAGTATTAATCATTTCAACACTATTGTGGGAACAAAAACTCTACCTTAGTGAGAGCCTTCGCAATTTAGGAAAGAGAATAATGAAGAGAGATAAGAGAAATTGAAGAATCAATATAAAGAGGAGATTGAGTAGAATCGTGGTTAAGTGATGAAATTGACTAGAACAGTGGAATAGTAAAAAAGAGAAGCTTTGAAATACCAGACCAGAAGAAGTTTCTAATCTATTGCAACTTAATTTATTTTATAGGTTAATACCATTATAACAGTCAGTGAAAACTATAAGAAAAGACATTATCGTTTTTTTAAAATCCTGACAGAACTCAAAATCCTTATTAAATCAACTTAAATAATCTAAATAAATTGAAAATCCTAAGGTAATTACTACACATGCTAGGGTAAATTACACGAAGACTTTGAGTTTTAGGCTTAATTACAAGCGGGTCTATCATTTTAAAAATATTACACCTAAGTCATTCTCTTATGCCACTTCAATAAAAAAATGAAAAGAAACAAAACTTAAGAACAGTGCATGTGTCAGCACAATGAAACTCATTTCATCCATCTGTGAATATCAGGCTTAAGGATTCAAGTATGTCTATCACCTTGACAGGTATGTATGTAATAGATATTATACTTTTTCCATCATTTCGGTAAGACTTGCATTAATTTATTAATAACCCATGAAAAAAAATCTTTCTTCAATTCTAGAATTAACCCAGAAAACTCTTACTTCAATTTAGTTTCAGTCTTTGTTTTTTGAAGGGTTTAAAATTAATGTACACATTAACAAATGAATTACTGAGCTTTTGGTTGGTGCAAGACGCTAGAACTTTAGCAATGGTCTCACTCAATCCTTGTTTTTTTGCTATAGAGTGTCTTCTTTGCTTCTTTTTAGGTTAAGTTCATGACGTATTCAGATAATATTTTTATCCACATTTCTAAGAGATCGAGATGCTGCTTTGTCTTGATGTATGTCCTTTGTTTCTTTTGATTTTTTAACCTAGAGGCTACCTATCCTCCGCTGAAGTTTGTGATTTTTAATAAATTTATTTTATTAAAAAAATTGAAGTTTAAATCCCTTGTTGTAGTTATATGCGATTTTTGAGATGTTGCATTAGGAGAGGAGACTTTGGATACTTGTTGCCTCCTTATTTCAAGAAATGGAAACCAAAAAAATAATTTTATTATCTATTATTTCTCAAACAATATCCACGGAAATAAAACCTGTTTAAGATGTTTGCAAGAAATTTGGTGAAGGTAGAAATAAGCTGCTGTTGAAGAGCTGTAAGCTTTTACTGACATGAGTAGTGCTTTGGTACCCCTTATGGTGCAAGTATAATTTTTTCTCAGTTCTTGATGGCTGATCCTACCTAATATATTTTCATAGTGCTATAGCTGAGCATTTGGTCCATTATTTCTTTTCTGGTTAAAGCTGTTTATATTTCTATCTTTCCCAACAGTGGTGACTGTTAATGATTACTTGGCTCATCGTGATGCTGAGTGGATGGGTCGTGTTCATCGCTTCTTAGGTCTTTCGGTTGGTCTTATTCAGGTATCATGTGAAAACATAAATGAGATAAACTAGAGCTACTAGGTAATTTTGGATCTTGTCAACATGCATGGCACTTGATGTTAATGGCTTTTAATCTACTGTCTTACATAGAGAGGGATGACTGCTGAAGAGAGGAGATCCAACTACAGATGTGATATAACATACACCAATAACTCGGTAAGTTCTTCCTAGATCCTTTGTTCCTGACAATGGCTGGGTCTAATGGGGGTATGTTTGAGGGATAGTTAGTGATTTTTTTTGACTGCCTCCTTGATGTTGTCTAGGGGCTGGTGACTTATGATTTCTGCTTTTCTCTGCATATTTTTTTTCTTCCTTTTCTAATACTGTTCTCGATGTACTAGGAACTTGGTTTTGATTATCTACGAGATAATCTTGCTTCAAATGGTGACCAACTGGTTATGAGATGGTATATTTTTCAGAACTGTACTTAATATACTTTATTGTTTTTCTGGATTACTAGCTACGACTTTTGCAAAACCAGGCCAAAGCCATTTCATTTTGCTATAGTTGATGAAGTTGACTCAGTTCTCATTGATGAAGGGCGAAATCCTTTGTTGATAAGTGGTGAGGTAATTCAAGCTTTCATAGTTCATTTTCTCCTTGACATTCTTTTTCTTATCCCATTGTTTTAAAGATAGAGGTTTGCAAAACTCAAAGCAATAATGATATCAAGAATTGCTTTAGAAAGAATTTGGTGTCACTGAGCAAAGTCTGAAGTTGTAGTATCTTGGGGATGGATATTACTCCTCTATTTTTCATTCCAGGCCAGTAAAGATGCTGCAAGATATCCAGTTGCTGCCAAAGTAGCTGAGCTTCTCATACGGGGTGTGGTAGGTCTTGAATCTTGGGTTCATTTTGTCTAGATAAATTTCTTGCTTTTCACCTGACTTTGATTTTGCAAAATTTTCTAATCGGTGGTGACAGCATTACAACGTGGAACTTAAAGACAATTCAGTGGAATTGACTGAGGAAGGCATAACACTTGCAGAGATGGCTCTTGAAACAAATGATTTATGGGATGAAAATGATCCTTGGGCAAGGCAAGTATCTGTCTTCTTGTTGGTTCCCTTGTTCTTTGGTTTTAACCGTTTCATTTACCATGGAAGTGGGAAGTTCATCAATTTACCCACTGTACTTAAGTAGTTTGAAATTTTCAAAACTCTGCTATGCATCTTTGAAAAGAAAAGCCATTTTGGAAAATTTCAAATTATGTAAACTCCTGTTCTTAGCTTCTTTGGGGGTCAGGGCACATGAATGTTAACAAAGTGTCAATGTATCGTCCCTCTAACAAAGGGACTAAACTGCTTCTATTGTTTTTCTTCTTCCCTCTCTTTATTTGATTCTTTTGTTGTCTATTTTGGGAGAATACCTTGTCCTCTCACATTGTTTCTTCATCCTTTTTCAATAAATCTTCGTTTTCTATAACATACACACACATACATTTTAATTTTATCTGTATATGGGCAGTATTTCCTCGTTAGCTTGTGAATAATAATTCTTTTCTATAAGAAAACTATTCTTGTTATATTCTTGGCTGATGAGCTTTTCCAAGTAATCTAAATCAAGTGTTTCTACTTTTATTTTATATATAATAATTCTTGAGTGATTAGCAGTAGTGGATCAAATGTGTATGTCAACTAGCTTTCTACTATAGGTTAGGAAAATAGTAGTTAGCAATAATGTGTTGCTACATGTTCTATTTCAATTTTTAACTTAGTAGTTAGTAATAATATGTTGCAGGTTTGTGATGAATGCTTTGAAAGCTAAAGAATTTTATCGATGTGATGTTCAATACATTGTTAGAAATGGGAAGGCTCTTATTATCAATGAGGTTGCTTCTCTCTCTCTCTCTCTCTCTCTCTCTCTCTCTCTATCTGTATTTGTTTTTTTAATCATAAGTCAAATGGTTGGCATCCATTAGGGGAGATGGGGAAGACGAGCAAGAAATATGGGTACTACAATGAACTATTACCATATAGTCTATCTTAGTTAATGCAGAATGAATTAGGTTTAGCCTAAATAAATTAAAACTATAATTCTTTTAAATATAAATACTTTGTTCTTTTTAAATATTTAGTTTTCCTACTCTTATTAGATTTAGTTTTCCTTAGTTCATTCATATATATATTTTTTGGAATTTCAAGTATTAAGGTATCATTAAATATAGACACTAAGGGGATGCCAAACCATGTACAACATTATTTGTGAAACTGTAAGAATATCAATTAATTCTCCTAATTCTTCCACATGGTTTAATTCTTTACCTTCTACCAATATAATAAGGGTTTGAAACCATCTTCCTTGCATTCTTTATCCCTTCTGCTACCCCTTCAAAAACTGTTTATTTCTTTCCTTCCGAACAACCCAAAATATCGCCGAAGGACCAGCCTCCAACGTCTCTTCTTTTAGCCAACTCCCTCCATGCCCATGGTTCTTCATTCTCTGTACTAGTCATTACTCAATTAACACCTAATAGCCCATATACCATTGGCCATTGTCTATATGCAACCGGACACCATAGCAGCAAATGACTACGTGTCTCCTCTGCCATCTTACACAAACAACACCAGTTCACCAAAATTTTACACGTCCTCTTTAACTTGTCTATAGTCAAAGTACAATCCCTGCTTGCTTCCCAAGTAAAAAAAAGCAACCCTTGGAGAGGCTTTGATCTTCCAAACCTGTCTATTAGGGAAACTAATCTATGTGGGCTCCTTCTTAGTCAAATGCCTGTAAAAAGATCTAACAGTGAATTATCCAGAATTGTTGAGCTTCCAAATGGGTTGATCATGTTCCTTGCTGAAAGCAACTGACTCCAGTGTAGATAGAAAAGCTTCATATTTGGTTACTTCCTAATTTTTAAGATTGGAAGACTGGTGAAGACCTTAGGTTGTAAAGTTATGGACCTGCTGATCAAGTACTTGGGCATGCTGTTCGGAGCTAATAATAAAAATGTGAGGACTTGGGATTTTATTGTTGACAGATTTGAAAGAAGACTTGTATGGTGGAAGAGAAATTTACTATCTAATGGTGGACGGTTAAAACTAATTAGAAGCAGTTTAGAATCTTTCTATGCATTATATGTCTCTTCTCTCTATAACAATGTGTATTCCCAAGAAATGGGAAGCAATGTAATGCAGATTTTTATGACACGACTTAATGGAGAATAAAAAATATTATTTGGTGGCTTGAGACAAGATCAAGAGACTATTACATCAAGGTGGTTTAGGAGTAAGATCTATTGTTGAGAAAGAAGCAGGCGTGGAAGGATATTATAAGGAGAAAGAAGCAGTTGGAGCTGATTCCACTAGCAATTATTTGGATACTGTGGAAAGAAAAGAACAGAAGAGTCTTTGAGGAGCCTAGATCAAATTAGAGAGAGATGGTTCTAGACACTTGATATTTTTGATTATGAGGCAACAGTTGTACTCAATGAAAAATTTAGAACTTATTGACATACTAACTGATACATAAATTCTTTTGGACATGGATTTTGCACCTTCTTGGTGCATGTAATTTATACAATTCACACTTTTTTATTTAAAAAATTGATATTTTTGCTCACTGTAGATTGTAACGACTAGGAGAATGTTTAGCCTTCATTATATTTTGCTTCTCTTATCTTAATAAATCTTCTTCTTTTATCAAACAAAAGAATTGTCACTTTTGAGAAAATTCAGTCATCTAATAAAATATTTTTAGATTTCTCTTAATTTTCTAGTTATATGATGCAAAATCGGGCCCCTAAATATGATGTTTGAGACTTTTAGACGCGATATCTAAGAAACGTTAGGTACAATATATGCATTTTTATTCCCAAATTCCTACCAGGTAAATTACCTAAGTTTGTTCTATGTCAGTTGGTATATAAGCGAAAAAGGTCTTTTACTCAAAATCTCAAACTCTCACATCTCAACAATACCAAACTTATTAACGGAAAAAAGAAAAGAAAGCCCTAACACTGATAAACCAGTCAACAGTTCAGCTCATCATCACAGCTGGCAGTGACTAACACCACCCCTACCATCAACATTAGAACTTCCAACTACTTAGAATCTAAAGCTGCACCGTTAATTCGCCTGAATAGGATGCCACCCGCTAGGAAAGTATAGGCCATGCGGCTGCCTCCATTGGTCCTGGCCTTTTCGTACTTGTATCTCATATTGAATCTCCATCAGTCCCCACCTTTCCTGTTGTCTTCATCATAGAGTTTGTCCTTTGGACTCCTTGAGCAGTTTTTTTTTTCGAAATCTTTCTTTGCATTTCAATCCATAACCTTTCTGTTCAAATAATCCCTTTAGTAATTTTTTTTGGAAGGTAGTTGTGCCATCTAAGGTTAAGTTTTTTGTTTGAAATGAAATTCTCAGCAAATATAATACTAATAATTTGCTCGAAGTTCGTGGAATTTTGCTTGAGACTTTGATCTTATACGTTTGGAAACCTTGAGGGTTTTATTACGTACTTTTTCATGGAGTTGGGAGGAAGAAAGAGAATAAAGATGGATGGGCTATTCTATATTGAATCATTTTGTTGTGCAGACGTTCCTTCTTTCCTTCTTTAATTTTTTTGGGGAGGCTACCTGGTCCTCTTCTGTTATGACTTTTTATGCAAAAAAGCTATTATTTTCATTGATCAAATGTTTATAAATGAAGCATTGACAAAATTTCTTCAGTTAACTGGAAGAGTTGAAGAGAAAAGGAGATGGTCTGAAGGGATCCACCAGGCAGTTGAGGCTAAAGAAGGTTTGAAGATCCAGGTATATCACTGGAGTTAAGGACTAAAATTTGGCAAGCATACTTATTGATTTAAAGTAATTTTTTTTTCCGAAATTTTTAGGCTGACTCAGTGGTGGTGGCTCAAATCACTTACCAGTCACTGTTTAAGCTCTACCCTAAGCTATCAGGGATGACAGGGACCGCAAAAACTGAAGTAAGGGGATGAATTTGAAGCTTTTTAGTATTCCTTGTAATTTACGTTTTCCAAGTTGTTAACATTCTGATGTAGAATTTTCCTGCATAATATTTCAGGAGAAAGAGTTTTTGAAGATGTTCCAGATGCCAGTCATTGAAGTTCCTACAAATCTGCCAAATGTTCGTGTAGATTTACCCATACAAGCTTTTGCTGTAAGGGGCTCAATATGTATAATTTATCAGTTTGATATATCTAGTTTGTTCATTAAGTTATATATATACAATATATATAATACATATTAATTCTTTCTTATGCTTCGGCATTGGTTTTTTTCTTAGACTGCTCGAGGAAAATGGGAATATGTTCGTCAAGAAGTTGAATACATGTTTCGACATGGTCGTCCTGTTTTAGTTGGAACCACAAGGTAATCTTTCGAACCTGCATATCATTTTAAGCCCTCTTTGTTGTCTTTTGTCCAAAATTTTCCGTAATTATCTTGTTAATAATTTTGTTTCTTCCCAATATTACATCTGTTCAACCAAAAATTAATTCGACCATTTTGGATATATTATGTGAAAGGTCATTTGAAGTATTTCCTCCCGAAGTGCACTATCGTTAACAGATCTCTTAGTATCTCCTTAATAGGCACCCACACATGCAAGCATAGGCACTTGCATAAACTTCCATCATAACTATTCCAAGAGAAGTCCTCTGTTAAAAAAAATAAAAGAAGAAATATTGTCAGGGAAGAGAGAAAATTAGTACAAAGTATACGGATAAGATATGCTGGTACAAGAGTAAACTAGAATCCAAAAGAAAAAGAATATCGATCACTATAAGGGGGAGCCTGATCCTTTTCCAAACTGGATAAAGAAAATCTCTAAAAAAGTGAAGGAGCTTAACCAAGTGAAGTAAAGGCATAAACTTCCATTACAATAGTTCCTAGAGAAAAAAATGTTATTAAAGAAGAAAGTAATGGGATAAGATGTCCTCCTGGAAAAGCAGAAAGGAAGAAAAAAACAAAGGGTATCCTTCGATATACAAGACAAACCCAATCCTTTTTCCAAAGCAGATAAAGAAAATCTCCAGAAAAACAGGAGTCTTAACCGAAGTGAAGTAGATAGCATCAGTCCATCTCAAAGAAGCTGGGGAGGTTGAAAATGATTGTTGAAAATTCTGGTATTTATCTTCAAGCATGAGAGATAACATATTCATCTGTTATTCCTCCCGAATTGATGCATCTTTGTAGATATAAAAATCCATGGGATAGGAGACAAACTCAACAAACACCAAAACTATCAAAGAGTTTTTTGAAGCTTGAAAGCAATTCTGCAGTGTGAAAAGAAATGATTTTAAATTCAGTGCTTTAGGAGTGTTGACTGCTGGTGGTATTGCTCCTTAATATTACTCGGTGAATATTCTTATTTAAGTGTAATCCTAGACCAGATCCCTAATTTATAACATAGGTTATATCTGTGTCCATCTATAAATAGATTTTTATTATGAAAATCGTGTATGTATGGAAAAGGATGTAAGTCACAATTGTAAGAATAAAATAAATATATATGTTTTTGATATCTCCTACAACTTCATTAAATATCGACGAAGAATAAAAGATTTGCCTACTAGCAAAAAAGGCACTTTAGTTGAAGAAAAAATAGTATTCCTAAAACCTCTCTCAATATTACAAATAAACCTTGGTAATGAGCTTATAAACACAACGTCAAAAGGCTGATAGGTCAAAAATCCATGATCTTAATATAATGATCCTTTTTCTTATCAAAGTAATAAAGGTGGAATTCATGTTGGTTCCGATCTTTCCATTCAAGAAAAACTCCAAGAAAACTTCTGACAAGTCTCCTTTGACAAACTCCCAGCAACTTTGGGAAAACGCAATTAAAAAACCCTGTGGCTTGGGACTTTATCCTCCCAAGTTCCCTGATTGCTTTTTTAATCTCATTCATTCTCTTGAGAAAGCCTTTTTCACTATATGTCGTTAACTTTATTTGTAGGACACCAATCTAGATCCTCAAAGAAAGGTCAGGTAATATCCCCCTTCTATTAGAGCTCAAGATTGAAGATTAACTTGGAAAAAGCAGTCTCCCATAAATTAATGTGGATGATGAAACTGTTTTGAGAATAGCAAAGTCGATAGGATGCACTAGAATCGTGCGACCCTTGATATATTTGCGAGTCCTTTGGGAGGCGTTCCGAGGAGCAAGTCCTTTTGAGAGGTGATGAGAATAAATCGGTTAGGAGGTTAGAGAGTTGGGGAGACTCTTTTCTCTAAGAGGTAGGGTTTACATTGATCCAATCAAGTCTATCCATGTAGCCCTTTATTTTTTGTTTTGTTAGATTAATTGCGGGGACTACAGAGAGACTAGAGGGGCACATGAGGAGATCTCTGTGTGGAGCAGGGAAGGGAGATCGGAACCATTTGGTTAGCTAGGAGGTGTATTGTCAGTCTAAGAGTTTGAGGAACTGGAAATTGGGAATCTTAGATCTAAGAACTTATTTTCATTGACTAAATGGCTATGAAACTTTTTACGGAACCAAATTCTTTGTGGCACAGACTCAACAGTGTCCATGGAAGTAGCATGGAATGCCCTAGTAGGAAGATCCTTATCCCATCATAGTGTAAAGCCATCTTCCAAGCACTTCCATTTCAACAATGAGGGGACCTCACTTGGAATTTCCATTTTATCCCTGACGTATCGGATAGAGAGACCCTTGAAATGCAAAATCTATTGACCCTGTTGGAACCGATTCACCTTTTTTCTCAACCTAACACTGAAAGTTGGTCATTAAACACACAAGTCTTTCTTTGGTTACCTCGTTAAACATCACACCTTTAGCCAACTTCATATTGCCAAGGTGTTTACATGGATAGCCATTGCCAGAGGCTCGAGACCTCTAGGTAACCAAAATCATATAGCATGGGAAATAGAAACACATTATTCCCATTAATTTTGCCATTATTTTTTGAAATAGCCATTAATTTCTCCATTATGAGATAGCTTGGGAGATTTGGACAAAAATGTTTGGTCTTTTTAGCATTATATGGGTTGCTCCTACAGTTGGGAGCTTCTTAGTGTGTATATCAAGGGGGATAAAGTGAGAAAGGAAGCAAAACCATGTAGCATGGGACAATCATATCTATGAACTTTTTAGATTGTAAGGAGCTGAAAAGTCTATGAAGACCAATCTACCTCATCCTATGAAATAGAGGAATGACCTTTTTGGCAACATTATGGATCAAGGCACATGGGACCTTCTTTGGTACCGTTATTTTTTACCTCCATTGAAATTGGGAGAATATTATTTTTAACCTTTAAAAATCCACATTTTTATGCTTTATATTTCTCTATGATGTTAGTTTGGTTACTATAGTTTAACACGCATGGAAGGATATCTTGTCCTCCATTTTTGTATATTTTTCCTCTTCTCTCAGTTAAGTTTTTTCTTCTATCAAAGAAAAAGGAATCCTCCTTCCTGATAGAGTATCTTATAGAATCAAATAATCTTAGCCTCAATAGTACAAGAGTCTCTCGCAACCCTACTATTTTCAAGCTTCAATTTCTTAAATATTTAAACTTTTTTCTATTAACAACTATATCAAGAATGCTAGTACAAGCATCCTGTGTTTATCTCATTTAACTATGAACTTTCTTGTGCAATTTATCTCATCTTTCGCCAAATTTCCTTAAGCTTGATGAACAAAGAGCATAATCTAGCTTGTTGAGCGTCTAATAATCCATTTTCAGTATCCAATTTTTACATGGCACTCAATTGATTATGGAGCTCTTGTTTTTTTATCCCTGTGCCCCAAAACACTTCCATATTTAGTACTTTCATATGATCCTTTACTTATTTGAGTTGCCTCATAATTTTAATCCTTCTTTCTCTTAGAAATGTTGCCCCACCACTCTTCAACCTGATTAAGAAATGGGAATATTGAATCCATGTTTTCTCAAAACAAAATGGGTAGGGGTCCCCATTTAAGGTGACTTGACTAAAAAAGAATGAGGGAAGGATATGAAATCGACCCAAAGAACACTTTTTGCAGCATATGAAGAAAATTATTGTAGAAGAATGAAATGTATGTATTTCATTGAATATTAGGATCCTATATATACAAGTCAATAGAAACTACATAAGGAAACAATATTAATTACAAAGATCAAGGTATACTACTAATGTATTGTTTACCCTAATGTAACCCTAATTTATACCTCTTAACACTCCCCCCCTCAAGTTGGTAAATAAATATTATCCATTCTCAAATTGACAATAATTGTCTAAAATACAAGATTACTTAATATTTTATCTAATACATAAGTAGCAATGAAGGTTGACCTCCTAAAGTTTTTCTTTATTTCAGCAATGAAGGCCGGGTATGGTTTGTGAAAGAGGTCTAGAGTTTTTTTCTTAGAGTTTTGGTACCATGTGAAAGAATGAATGTAAATATTTCTCTGAATATTCGTACTCTATAGATACAAGTGAATAGTGACAATATCAGGAAAATATTAATTACAAAAATCATAGAGATCGGAATATATTACTTACATACCCTTTATCCTAATGTAATCCTAATCTACACTTCATTGCAAGTATTGGTGACCGGCAAATGATTTACGCGAGATGACATGACCCTACCCTAAAGAAATTGACCAAGTTAATTGGGTATTAGAAAAAGGAATGTCTTTTAACTGATATTCTTCAATAAAACTATTGAATCCTCTCATACTAGTACTAAGCCTGTTTCTGTCCAGCTTTTTGGCAGCACTCCTATGAACATTATAGTAACCCCAAACCGCCAAAAAGGAAAGCAAAATCCATCTTTCCATAAAGAAAACCACCTTAATAATTCTTTGGATATTTGTATCACTAGCAATATCTTTTGTTTAAGTGTAAAATCCCGATCTTGACGAGGTGGACATTTTAGATCGTTGATCTATTCTCTCTTAGAGTGCTCTTTTGTCTTGTTTATGGGTGGGTACGGTAGTATTCATCTTTAATCTGTCTTCCCTTTGAGTAGGTTTTCTTTTGTTAGGTATTGTTCATCTTTCATCTATTCTCCCTTTAAAATGGTTTTCTTTTGTTATGGACAACATTTCTTTGGTGCCTTTTAATGTTAATTCTTTATCTTTTTCGCTCCAAAAAGTTAAATTAGACTCAGTGTTCTTATGGAGACATCCATCATAATCTACTGGTTGATAAATTAGCTATTCGACAGCTGGCCTTATACCATTGCTCCTTAAAGAATCATTGAATGTGCTTAGTCGATAATAAAATTGAATATATAAAACAAGGATGAATGTTTTTGTAACAAATCTAAATATTCTCTTGTTGATTTGTGCTTAACAAGAATTGTTGCAGGACAACTATTTGGATTTGGCTATTTTGTCAATGTTGGTTATCTTAAAAGATTATATAATATTCAAAAGATTATCAACCTAAACACGAACTAAAATATTATAATACCTTAACTAATAAAGACAAATATAAAAGAGGAAATGTAAAAGATTTTAATTCCTAGAATATTTAAAATCTGCCTAAAGGAAATTAATTTTAACGCCTAAAAGACCTATATAACTGAAACAAAATAATGATAATAATTACAAAAGATTTCTTTACTAGACATTAAGATATTATTGTTCTGTATCAAATTAAGATCTTTAGTTTCTAAAGACATTCACATTATACTTACAGTCTCTATCTTCATGATGCAGTGTTGAGAATTCTGAATATCTATCAAATCTGCTGAAGGAGTGGAATATTCCTCACAATGTCTTGAATGCAAGGCCGAAGGTTCCTTTAAAATCTACTCGCTGGGGCCTCACAATTGGATGCACAACTTGCAAAACACACTAGATTGCTTGTTTAATAGTAATTATATTTTATCTGTATTCAGTTTGTTTTGATATTGTGCCTTTACTTCCATCAGTATGCTGCAAGAGAAGCTGAAGTTGTTGCCCAAGCAGGGCGAAAATATGCTATCACCATTTCTACGAACATGGCTGGCAGAGGCACGGATATAATTCTGGGTGGAAATCCAAAAGTATGTGTTCCTTATGGAACTCCTCTATGTTGCTGGAAAATATGTGCTAAAATGATTTTTGGCTAACTTCACAATACCCAGATGCTTAACAATGTTATTTCTGACATTATTTATTTACAAGTCCTTCTCCATGGCTTCTTTGTCTTTCTTTTTATTTTCTTTCTGAAGTGGTCATGTGAAGAGAAATTCTTATTCCCTCCCTGGTTTAAAATACATGAAGATGCTAGCAAAAGAAATTATTGAAGATAGCCTGATTTCGTTTCTGACAAGAGAAGTTCGTAACAATGAAGTTGATGACAAAGAAATTTCAGAAAGGGTATTTATCTGTCGGCCTATGGCTATTATTTGCTGTTAAATATGTACAGCAGACGTGAATCAAACTTTCTCGTGTAGGTATTTTCAAAGATAAAGGTTGGATCGTCCTCATTAGCTTTGCTAGCTAAGACTGCCTTAATGGGTTTGTTACCGTTTCTTGAGACCAATCAATTTACTTCGATGCTGTTCCTGCAAGCAGTGTGCACACGCTCACTTTTTGTTAGAGATGATTACCTGTTTAATTTAATGTTGCACTTCTCATTTAAAATTTGAACTATACAGCAAAATATGTTGGCAAAAGTGAGGGTAAGAGTTGGACATATAAGGAGGCAAAGTCCTTGATTTCAGAGTCTGTAGAAATGAGCCAGTCAATGGATTTGAAAGGATTGCAAATGCTTATCGATGAGCAGTCTGAAATGTATCCTCTCGGCCCCACTATAGCGCTTGCTTATTTGTCAGTTCTAAAGGATTGTGAAGTACACTGTTTGCGTGAGGGATCCGAAGTGAAAAGTCTTGGGGGTCTTCATGTGATTGGGACATCTTTGCATGAGTCACGAAGAATAGATAACCAGGTGAGTTATTATCTGTACCCAAGAGCAGCAGTCTGGTTGGAATATATATATATATATATATATTTCTTTTTATACAAGCATTAGTTTGTTAGCATTTTGTAAATATCTTTCTTGTTTCTTTGCTGTGTTTCTCTCCTTCTCTGAACCTTCCATGATTCGCATTTGGAAAAGACATGACTCTGGGGGCAAAAGCATGACTTCTGCCTTGTTGTTAAGGAAAATCTATTGAAAAATGGTGTGTCTTAATCACCTAGAATTTGGTTATAGGGCCTTGTGGACTGAAATCTAATGGGGGCTTGCCAGAATTCATCTGGTGTTTTGTTCCCTATTGGCCTATTTTTGTTAACTAAGCTTGGTCTTCTTGGAGAGAACCCAAAGATCTCCGAGAGTTGATTTCCCAGGAAACTTCAATAATATTTCTCTGATGGTTTTTATTACTATAGGACATGTTTTATTTGTAATAAAAAGAAAAATAACTGCTCTCCAAGACTAGGAACTGGCTCATCCTGCAATCAGTTACAAAATTGTCCGAACCAAATAAACTGCTACTTAACAGGTGTATGTAAAACAACAAACATAGTACTTTTATGTCAGAACACTTAGAAACTGAACAAAACAGATGTTATGAGATAATAAGTATTTTAATTTTAAGGATAATTAATTATAAATATCTTAATAGTGTATATAAATATATATTTAGTTATAAATTAATTATGTAATTTTATTCAAAAAAAATTAATTACATAATTAATAGACAGGTATGGCTGTAAGATTAAATTTTATTTGTATTTTGGTGGTTGGTTTGTATTTTCAGTTTGTAGTATGAGAAGCTAGTAGGAGAAAAATTGGGGAAGTGGATGGAATAGGCAGTTCTAGAATTAACTTCCTGATAACTACTCCCTAATGCAGATTAAAAACCTGCTGCTCTTTGTTAAGGTTCAGTTTTTAGCAGAAAATTTATCAAGAGTTTCTTGAGTTTAACTTAGGAAATTGTTGGTTCTCCCTTAATGAGCCCATACAAAAACAATCCTACTGATTTTAGATTATCGTCTCGTAACGAGACCCGTAAATCAGGTCCATAACAACAGACCATAAACATAAAAAACCTAATAAACTTTTTAGCTGCGACTTATCTCCTCCTCTTCTTCCACTGATACACCAATTAAATTGCACTATTTTTGTTACTTGATCTGACTGACTACTGCTCATAATAGATAGACAAACCTGATACTGTGATGCTTATTCACACCTTGATTGAATCTAATCTAAAATATAGTTTAGACAGGTAACTGGGTTAGATTTGTTTTCGGAAGCGAGTAAAGATGCTTTGAAATTTCCAATCAAATGGTTCCTAAATGTTTGCCATCTACCTCATATTTTTTCAACAATTAACTTTTTGATTCTTTTGTCATTATTTTTGTTATTTATTTTTCATGAAAGTATTTGTTTATGTATAGTTTTAGTAGTATTTTCTTCAAGGATGACTGACATCCTAGAATGTGAAATCCAAATCAGTTGATAGAAGCTTGAGTTTATAATTGTTCTTCTCTGGGTTGCATGGGTGTGGTAATCCAGATTTTATTCTCTCAAAAAACCATAGTTCTACCATTTACGGAGATAATCTTCTGTAACCATTTTATGTTACTGGTGAACGCTTATGCTTACATCCATGGAGGACTTCTTGTTAGAATCATATACACGCAAATGATTTTAGACTATATGAATTGAACCTTATATTTCTTGCAAATTAATCATAGATATTTATGGGTTTTTGTTTTTGTGCTGAATTTTCCAATAGAGTTTGAATCCAAAGATAACAATTATATTTTTGTAGCTACGTGGCAGAGCAGGAAGGCAAGGGGATCCTGGATCAACACGATTCATGGTGAGGTAGTTGTCTAATTTAATGGGTTCTTACCCTTTTAGCCTAAAATGAAGTTGTTATACCAAACTAGCCTTTATGAAAAGATTAATTTAGCTTAATTCATTTCAATGATTGGTACTGCTTTTACATCAATCTTCTTTGACAATTTTTGGCACAACTTGGACAAATCCATTTAAACCTAGAAAGATTAGGAGAGATATTTAAGCCCTTGATGGTTACTAATCTACAAGAGGTAAACTGAACCTGTGACCAACTAACCTCCGTTGGTAATTGTTCTAGCGGTTTTATTTGCCCGGACTTCTTCCTTCCTCATGTGTGTAAATTTTTAACACCCTATAGTTAAATTTTTTCACAAGCATGGAAATAAATTGAGGAATTGTTGAGGAAATATCACTTTTTAATTTACATAGAAAAATCCAGGAAAATGTACTAAAATCATTCTCATGTAAAACTGATAAGGTCTGGTCCATGCATTAAAATCTACCAACTCAACAGCTTTGGAGGAATCGTTTGTGGTGACAGAGAAGGGATGACTACAACTTAGTTTACCTAGAGAATATGAGGAACAAATATCTGGTGAAGGAGATTCCTTAATTTACCAAGTCTAGCATGTCATTGTGCCATAAAGTGTTTTTCACTAAAGAGAGTACAAGGGGAGTCATCAATGCCCTCTTCAGTTGGACCATGGATGTAGAACCTCCGGTTAACCTGATGGAATGATAAATTGGCGAGGACGAAATTCCCAAAAAACTCTTCTATTGATTGTATTTCAGCAAGCTCTCCAATTGCATGCCCTAATCCAGGTAGTGCCATAGTGGAACAACAGTTAATCCTGAAATTCATAGAGTTGATCATGTCCCTTGTGCCCAAAAGTGTTGCTGAGGCTAGCAAGATCTGTAGTCTCATGATTGGATGCTCCATTGTCAGTCTGTGGTGCAGTTTGTGTTGGATAAGCTTCCAAAATGGAGGAGTTACATAGGAAAACTATTTATCTACATAGGTGTCACCCTTTGAGTACAAGTGATATTCTAGAGTTTGATTTAAATTTTAGTTTTAATGTTTAAATCTAGTCAATATTTTATTAGAGAATGAATTATATCCTTCAAATAGTCTTGATTCATCAACAAAAACTGGATGAGGATGAGGCTGGGAAGAATAAAAGCTGCTGGTGGAAATCATCTCAAATGCAGAGCCAGAATAGTGTCTGCCATATGAATGCGTCCTCAGAAGCAGAGCCAGAATAGAATTCTGTCTCTGCTTGGAAAGGTAGGGGATCATGCAGGCATAGACAATGCACAAACTTTTCCCAGCTGTTTTATCCGTTTGCACTTTTTCCTTTATGCCTCTGTCCAAATGCCTTTTCCTCTGGTTCCTCTACTTTCTGCCAGCTGTTCTAGCTGCCAATATATTGCATGTAGAGAAAAGGAAGGAACTGAAGCTTTTTGGAAGTTGGCTCTAGGAATGCAAAACCTTAGAGAGTGCAGAATAATCAAGTTTGGGAGTGATAAACAATTATGGTCATAGCTCTTATACCAATTTGAAAGAAAAATAGAACAAGAGGAGAGAATATTTGGTGTATAACGGAAGAATAGTCGAAACAGAGGGAGATTATATCTTTCTTTTGTTGCTGTATTGTACATGTATTTATTTGAATGCATAAGGTTTCATAATGAAAAAATATTAAATTTAGAAACATGATAATGCTTGTAGAAGTTAGGATTTACAAAAAAATAGAGGATACTTACAGAATAAAATCTGGACCATTCTGGAATTTATTTTTGAAAACAAATCTGGAACATTATATAATTTATTCTATGTGATAAACACTAATTTATAGGTTTATTAGACAATTTCCTCCTACAGATGCACCAGATATTTTCTTTCGTTTCTGGGGTGATCTTTCGTTAAGGAGGGTTTGAAATTTGGCTAATATCACTAAATTATTAGTTATTTAATGGGAGGTACCTGACTCACTTCACTTCGATCTATCTTACAGCTTACAAGATGAAATGTTTCAAAAATTTAATTTCGATACTGAGTGGGCTGTGAAGCTGATAACAAAAATTACAAATGATGAGGATATACCAATTGAAGGCAATGCAATTGTGAAACAGGTATTTCCACGTGCCTGTGAGTTCTTGTAATTTTTTTTTTGTCTACTTATCTTAGATTCTTCTTCCTGTTACTAAATTCAATCATCACTGATCGTTCAGCTTTTGGCCCTTCAAATCAACGCAGAGAAGTACTTCTTTGGCATTAGAAAAAGCCTTGTTGAGTTTGATGAAGTATTGGAGGTATGTGTTTGAGGATGGCCTTTTCTTACCTGGAGTATATGTTGAAACCATGAGAAGAGAATGTTATGTTTTTTATTGAATAACTTATCCTTATATATACAACTTCAGGAGAAAAAGAAAAAAGAAGAACCTAATCCTTTCCAAACACTTAATTACATAGGCATATTTACTAATATACTTTTTTATAAAATAATTACATGTGTATATATGTATATATATATATATATTTTCCAACACTCATCTGAAACTGGTAAATAAATATTATTCATTCTCAACTTGTATCCTTGGATACAATAGTCTGAAGCCCTGGATTATTCAGGTTTTTGTAAGTAGAGAATCATGGGCACATAGGGTGTACAGATCAAGTCACGTATACAAATCTTTTTCTTCTAAAATGTCTGTTAATTTCAATGTGTTTGGTGTCATCATGTTTTATTGGATTGTATGCAATATTCATACCAGATTTATTGTTATAATAAAGTCTCATAGGGTAATCCCACTTTATCTTAAATCTTCCGAGATAATCTTTAAGTATAACAGTTCAAAGACCCGTTCTATCCGTACTGGAAATTATGATTCTGCACTTGATTTTTTTTTTTTTTTGTTTTTTTATAAAAGAAGAAGTTTCACTAAATGAGAGTAGAAAGAAATAATTACAAAAAGTGAAGAATAAGACATCCTCCAAGAATCGAACTTAAATAAAGTTAACACGTGGACACTAGCACAACCCTATTCTCTATTAATGGTAACTTCCCAATTGCGATTGAGCTCCAAAATGCTGCTGTCCAGAAAGTAACCATGTGATTTTTGCTCAAATGGAGGCCATGAAAATGACCCTCTTACTAAGGTCATAGGATGATGTCAATTGATCATGGGAGATCTAATTATTTCTTACAAGCCATATAGACCAGAGTCCAGTAAAAATAACACCTTACGAAAGCACTTAAGCCTCTTTTTTCACCCTAACCCCTTGTATTCAGCATATCACAGAGCTATAGATAGTAGGGCACACCACCCAATTGAGGCCAAACTTATTCATAATATTAGTCCACATTTTCCAAGCCATCGAGCAGCGTAAGAATCAGTGGAAGTGAGTCTCACCATCTACAAAACACATAGCAGATACATCAAGGAACAAGGCATGGTGGGGGTAATGGATTTGGAGCAAGTCATTGGAGTTGAGACTCTAGTTAATAGGAATCCATGAAAATACTCCACCTTCAAAAGAACTCTAGCTTTCCAAAAATCTTTGGCAATATGAAATTATGTGGATCTGGGATTTTTTATGAGTAGGAGTGGAAACATTTACATGTGAACATGCCAGCAAGTTCAAGGGTCAATTGGCTATCTGGTTGAGAAGTCATATATATGGGTTCTAGCATGTTCAACAATGTTGTCAAATCAGAAATCTCCCTATCAGACAAGTTACAATTAAAGTGACAGTTCCAAGATAGGTTACCCCTAGTGTTAACAGTGAAGCTAGAGACATGGATAGTGTCTTGGTAGACAACTGGTATATCCTCGGGAATTTTGTGGCAAGTGGTTGGTCCCCCAACCAAATATCTTCCCAAGAAAGTGTTCTAGTACCATTTCCCACGAGTAGTAGGGTGGGTGTAGTGGATAAAGGGTGAATTTGGGAAATGGTTTTCCAAGGACGTCAGGTGAGTAGTGGATCTTCATGCAAAGACATCCCAAATATTCTTGTCACTTCATGGATTCCGTTTATCACCTTATGCCATAAAGAGTTTGGTTCACAAAAAAAATTTCGTGAATATGATACTTGATGAAAAGTGTATGGTCTCTCTGACTTTATTTATCCATGGCTAGTATCATTTTTGTAAATCTTCCAAACTAGTCTTAAGGTGATTGCTTCAATGCATACAATGTTTTTAACTTTGCATACTATATTGGTTCTTATGCATTCAATGAACCCCAGTGGAATCTTCATGTATATTTCTCCATCAAGATCTCCATAGAAGAACGCATTCTTTACACCAAATTATTGAAGCTGTCAGTCATTTTTAGCAGACAAAGACAGAAGTACTCTGACTATGTTCATCCTGGCAACAGATACAAATATCTTTTGATAGTATGTACCATAGGTCTGTGTGTACCCCTTGCCACTAGTCTGACTTTATACATGTTTATAGTACCTTCTATTTTGTAATTTATAGTGAATATCCACTTACATTCAAATGGTTTTTTTTGTTGATCCACCATCTTCCAGGTTCTGTTCTTGTCCAATTGAGACATTTCGACAATCATAAAGTTTTATTTATTTTTTATTCTTCACGGAATAATACTCAAATAATATAATAAGAATAAATACAGTATTTAGACTTGTGATACAATTCTTGTGAGAAGATAAACATCTTTTAAATGATAAAATATAAAAGTAGATATAATGGATGTTTAGTGCATTCCCTAATTCCTTTCTAAATGGCAAAAAGTAAACCAATATCATATGTCAAGAAATTATCAAAAGTTACCTCATTTCCGGCATTAGTATCTGTTACCTTAATTCTAGAATATGAGTCTGTTGCTTGGACGATCTGGTTTCTTCTTCCTTGAGTATACCTGAGAAACCTTGGGTCGTATAAGGTAACTGATGCTAAGTCGTGTCCTGGGCTTTAAGGATTGGTATTCTGGATTTTGAGGTGATTCTGGCTGATTTTATGGATTTTGAGGTGAGTGAGGAGATATAGCTGGAGTACCAGCTATTGTTATTACACATAATCATGGTATAACATTGTAGTATGACAACAAGACGGCAATTGGTATTGCACGTAATCATGTTCAACATGAGAGTACCAAGCACAAAATTGGTAGACATTTCTTAGTTAGAGAATAAGTTTCGGTACTCTAAACATATACCATTTGACTTCTCGATAACAGCTAGCAAACTCCTTCACCAAAGACCTCAGCAGTGAACAAGCTCATGGATTGATTTGCAAGATGGGCTTGCAGGGAATCTTTGCATCCTCTTGAGGGAGAGTGTTGACTATCACAATTCTAGATATTTGGTTATAACTCCAAAATTAGTACTTTCCATTTTTGTTATCAGTGTTCTCTCGCATTAAGTTGTTGATGTTTCTTTTTAATTCTGTTATAATTATGTATTCATATATAGCTCTTTCTATGTATAAAATTATGAGCATATATATTTGTAAAAATTCATTGGAATAATATGACAAAATCTGTCTTCTTCTGTTTTCTCTTCCTCGTTAATTTTTACCACTTGAACACAATCTTTTTAAGTGGATGATCAAAACTTTGTCTACCAAATAAGAAAAATTACAAGCAATCAGTTATTATTACATCAATTGGTTTGATTTCCTCTTATCAGGTGCAAAGGAGGCATGTTTATGACCTCAGGCAATTGATTTTAACCGGTGATGATGAAAGTTGTTCCCAGCATATATTCAGGTAAATGCCTTTTTGAGATTCTGAACTACATATTTTGCCTTCTATCCTAGTAAAGTCCAATTTCTAGTTGTGTTTGACCTGCCTATGATGGATGAACAATTTAAAGGAGATTGCCCTTTGTTTCTGGTGTGATCAAAACTGCATTACTTTCCACATTTGATGATAGCACTCAATTCTGCTGTTATCTTTTGTGGAGTCTAATGCATCTGGCTCATGGTGTGAGTTTGGGGAGCGTAAACATGGTATTTTTCCCACCTAGTCCATTGTATGCTGAGTGTAGACCTGGATCACATTTGTCTTATATAAATCCATTCCTAAACTTATTAAATAAGATGCTGGCTTATTAAATGAGATAAGGTATGGGAATAATCAATCAGAGAGCTTCTTGTGAATAAAGTTGTTCATGCGTAAGCAATAATTGAACAAAAGTTATTTATAATTTATTAGAAAAAAAGGAAGCATGAATAAAGTTACAAATTCTCCATTTATCTAGACATAAAGTTGATAATTCTAATTTTAGACATCATTAATTTTGAGACATAGTTAGTTTTCAAAATAACTAATGGGCTATGTTTTTGGTTTTTGAACTTTTTTCTTTTATGTAAAAAAATAATACTTTTTGTCTAATGTTTTTTTTTTGTTTTGAGATAAGTACTTTTATCTAATGCTTTAGAAGAATTATGATTACTAGACATCAACTTCAGGGGTCTGGTCAACGAGTCAGAAAGTAGGATTTAGATTGTGCTTCCAAAAAAAAGGAGTGTGGTGTAGGATTCCTGTACATATAATATTTTTTTAGGAATGCAGTTGTTCACTTCTGTAAACCTCTTGTACAAATCAAACTGGCCTGGTACAGAATCATTGATGTTCCATTGATATGGAGAAATAACCATGGTACTGTCATGGTGGTCATATTCTATCAGTTGCCAACAATAGGACATGATTTACATAAACGGGAAAATGAGCTAGTTCTTTATTTCATTACACTGCATTCACTTGCTTTGCCTTTCAACTTCTCTCTTATTATTCCCCGACCTTGGGGACTGTTTTAAATTGTTGGAGGCAGCCCTACTGCCAGTGTGCCTTGAGTACGCCTGAAGCTTCTTGCAGAAAGATTATATGCTTCGATGTCTGAAGAATCAGAAAATTTGAGGTTATAAACTGACTACAGAAAAGAATAACTTAAGGAAAGTAAATATAATGCAAGACATGTCGGAAAGAAGGATGAGAACGCTTGAGTTGCATTCTTCTCCATCAACTGATGCCCCTGACATTTCTTGAAGTGTCATCTTCTGATTCTCATATCACTTTTGGTTGCTGTGTAAATTTGCCTTTGAAATCATTAGGCTCAATACAAATTTGTGTTTAGATAGTTCATATGCATTTTTAACTTTTGGCTCATATGATCAGTGCATCAGTAATCTGCATCATTTGATTGCAGTAGTTCATACATTTTAGCTTTGAATCTGTTTGTTACCATTAGATAACTAAAAGAAAACTTCTTTATAGGTACATGCAAGCTGTGGTAGATGAAATTGTCACTGGAAATACTGATCCATTTAAGGTAGTTTAGGTTTCCTTGCAGAATGTAGTACATTACTGCTCATAATTTTTTTACTAATTGTCTTAACTTTCTCAAAAGCATCCAAGATATTGGAATTTGGGTAAATTATTATTGGAGTTCATGGCTATCTCAGGGAAGCTAACAGATGGTGAGCTTCTTTGTGATTATCTCTTGATATCTGTTTTCGTACATATTAGCTAACAAAGGCATGCTACTTTTCATTATGAATTTCCATTGTTGCATTCTTCCAGACCTATTCACCGGGATTACTGAGGAAACTCTAGTGCAATCTCTTGAAGAGCTACATGAGTCAAGTTCTATAGATCTTAACAACTTTCAACTCCCAAACATGCCAAAGCCTCCAAATGCCTTTAGAGGAATCCGTAGGAAAAATGATTCATTAAGGCGCTGGCTCGCTATCTGCTCTGATGATTTAACTAAGTGTGTTATGGAACTGAGTCAACTTTGTTTCACCTTTTAACAATAATATTATCAGTTACATTATGCATTGGTATCTGCTGTAGGAATGGAAGGTACAGGACAGCCACTAATCTACTCCGTAAATACCTTGGGGATTTTGTAATTGCTTCATATTTGGATGTTGTACGAGAATCTGGCTTTGATGATACATATATAAAAGAAATTGAGGTAGCATCCTTTCTTTCTATGCTTCATTCTTATTCGGGGAAATATTGGTTCTTGGAATATCACCGCATGATGGCAAGACTAATGCTGTTAATTCATATTTGTACCCATTTCGGGTGGAACAATGCCTCCACTATATTTTCAGATCTTAACATATAAATGTAAATTTTCCCTGCCATGTCAGGACCTGGCTTACCTCACCAAAACTGGGGGGAGCTCTTGTGCTATAACTGGGTATCAGGTTGGGCAATACTTGCCTTAGCTCATGCTCAGTGCGGGGAGTTGTTACTCCATACCTTCCTGGCCTTTCCTAATACTTAAAACATTTTATTGTATTTTTTTTTTATCAAAACATTTTTTTTTGAAATAAAAAATATGTACCGTACCACTAAATTCAAGCACCAATTTTTTTCATTAAAACAATTAGCAGTTAGATCTTTTCAAATTGATCTTTTTGTGAAGAAAAATAATGGGTTTAATCAAGACTTGGATGGAGAAGTGAGTACTTGACTTTGGCAAATACCGAGTTTTCATCCTTATTTGGTTTGAGCTAGGCAATTTCTTTTATTTGAGATCAGTATCTTGTAACAAACTATGAAGCATTTGGGCATTGGTTGCATTGCATTTTGGGAGCTGCAGACTGTAATATATCTTTAACATTTCAGGAATTTCTGGTTTCTGCTTAAAGTCATTTTTAAGGCTTCTAATCTGTCTATTCCTCTTCTAATTTTATTGTTGGTATACAGAGAGCAGTACTTTTGAAGACTCTAGATTGTTTCTGGAGGGATCATCTCATAAACATGAACATGCTTAGTTCTGCGGTATCTTACATGATCTTTTGATTGTGAACATTTTGGCTTTTAAGTTGGTTCATGCTCATATTAAACCTTTGGCAGGTAAATGTTAGAAGTTTTGGACACAGGAACCCCCTGGAAGAATATAAAATTGATGGTTGCCGATTTTTCATATCAATGCTTAGTGCAACGAGAAGGCTAACTGTGGAATCACTCTTGCATTATTGGTCATCCCCTATGGAGGCCCAAGAACTATTTGTATCATAGAAGTTGATTGGTCAATCCGCCAAGGTATGCTTCAGTTCTGTTATGTGTTTCTTCTCATTTTTGTTAGCATTTCTCGACTTCTATATTACTGTTGTTCTGTATTCTGTAAAATAATCTTTTTCCATATAACAACTCTTCCAGGGTGTTCACTCCTATTTCTTTTCTTCTTTTTAAAATTTCTTCATATGGGTCCTGTTGAGGTTACTGTTCAGCAGGATTGACAAGACTGATGTTCAAACCAATAGAAGTTTTTGCATTTGAATTACATTCTGTAGTTTTTTAAAAAAAAAAAAAGTAGTAATAATAAAAAAAAACTCAATTCTTTTACTTAAACTTCAGATAGCGAGGAGTCCTCATCACCAAAATTGCAAGAGTAATAAATAATTTATGATCGGAGAACCCCAAACCTCTCTCTTTCCGCCACAAGTTCAGAGTTTTGTCTCATGATTTGGTGAAAACTTCTTGGTCTGGCTGGCAGAATGATTATTATGGGAACTTGAGAAAATATCCAAATCATCAAGTATAATGAATTTGAAGCTTTCACCTGAAAGGAGAGGAGAGACGCTGTGCCTGTCTGTAATGCTGTCTGGAGATGGTGTAGTAGAAACTTTGAGCAAAATAACTGGAGAGAGCATAATTGACCACAGTTAACGGGTTAAGATTCTGCACCAGTAATTTGTTTGAGCATGTGACAGCTTCGGGGTGTCTTATACTTGCATATGCTTATATGTGTATAGTAAATACAGATTAGTCCACTTGAAGATTACATACTAACAACCCATAATCGTATCAGTCTTCAGTGTTTGGACTTAGTTCACAGACCAGGTCTATTGTAAGTTATGGTCCATTATTTATTCCTAAGACGAGTTAGTAAGTTGTTTTTTTAGGGGAATTTTAATTTATTGTTACAGAAACTACCAACTCATAAATTTTCATGTCAAGCCAGTAGATTTATCAGTCACCTTGCTTTTCTCACTCAATTTAGGTGAAGCAAAAACTACTATGACATGCTGGCTTCCTTTGGTATTAATGATTCTCAGTATTACTTACTGAAAATTGAAGATCCAAAGTAAACAGTTTGTAAGGGTTTACGGTGCAAAATATTTAGACTTTATCTGGTATTTTTTTTAATTTTTATTTTTGATTATGTGTTTATACATGTATTATTCCTTTTAACTTGTGTAAGACAGTGTGTGTGTAAAAAGATGAATATCCTAAGGTGTTATTTTGTCTGACCAAGTGATTCTCATGGAGAGACCTTACTCGTTCCATTACAGACTCCTTTTCCTACTTATATATGTCATCTATCTTTTCTTGCCACCTTCGTTGCTGACTTGAAGTTTAATCTTCAACAAGTCCATTTTGATCTTTGATCCGGCTTGATACCATCCCATTTATCTGTTTCTTTGACCCTTTTTTTTCGTGTTCGAACGAAGCATTCGGTGTCATTGATTGTTCAGTTAAAACTATTCGATAAACTTTATATTAAAATTTATATTATTTTAATTTATTAAATTGGGTAAAATTATATGAAAATGTGATAATAATTAGGATTAACACATCACCAGCATGATTTTGTTAAACATTACATTAATTTTATATATGGTGGGAACTAGTTATTATTATTATTATTATTATATAAAATGCCAATTCAGTGCATATAGCAGTGAGTCAGCAGATTTTGTCATTAACAAACAGTTCTTTGATTAATGAATTAATTAAAAATTGTTTTGTGAATGGGTATGATTAATTAATCAACCCAATTACTTAATTAGAACATAATTAATATTTTCATGAAGTGAAGAGGAAATTGGTTCCAAGAATATCTGGACCGACCACGTCAATGACTTTGCTGGCCAATCAATGTGTGCGTGTATATAATAATATTAACGTTCATTAATTAAGAAGTGACTTAAAGCTATGTTAATATTAACTAATAATATTTTTATTAAGATTAGATTATGATTAAATTAAATATATTTTAGAAGAAGAGAAGGCAAAGATATTAGGGATGAAGAACTAAGCAACCTAAAAATGTATGTACAGACACCCTAGACGACTTCTATATGTAACCCTCTTGAATGCCTCGTGAGAGACAATCACTAGTCAGCACCATGTGATTTTTAAGTTGGAATTTTTCTTAGAATATAAGAAAGATTAATTAATTAATTAATTAATTAATTAAGCAGTAAGAAAATTATAATTAACTAAATTAATGTAACTTCTACAATTTTTTTTACACTTGTCCAACAATTCACTTCCCTACCCAAAAACAGTGTCCCAGGGGGAATGAATTGGAAACCCTCAACCAAAACAAAAACTAATTAGTAAAATTAAAAATTAATCATATTTCTAATTAGATTTAATTTAATATATGTAGTTACTAAAACTAATTAAAGTGCGAATTAAGGATGACAATTAACTTCATTTAGGGGGAAAAAAATTACCCATTCAATATTTGTATTTTGTTGATGTGTTGGGAGGATTGAATATCCATTGCCAGCTTATCTACATATACATGTAATTATATATATATATATATATATATTATGTATGTATACGGTTGGTTTTGAGAGAAAACTATCTAATTTTGTATATCCTATTTTCTTAATTTATTTATGTGGTGTAAAAATTAGCTCGTTCATCCCTTACATATAATATATTGACAAATATACCAAACCCCATGTTCTATATATAACCCTGCATGTATTGTTTTATGAGTACTGCAAAAGTGACATGCACGTTTTTTTTTTTTTTTTTTTTTGTCTTATTTAATGGGTTGATCCAAGCTATCTCCACGTTTCCAAGTTAATTAAGTCAACTATTTTATTTAATTAAATGATGGACCTTTGTTTAATTTAATTTAATCTAATCTAATCACAGCTCTGCTCTGAGCGAAAGTGATAATTAAAAACCCTAATTTTTTTTTTTTTCTAGTTAGGTTGAATATGCTGTTTGACTTTATTCATAGTTTAAAAGTCAAAATAACATTATAAATAATTAAGTTGAAAACAGCTTTGATTATCTATAATTTCTCACCCACATAATTAATTAACTTTTTTCTAATGCGAAAGGGATTAGGAGACTGGCCCGTTAATTATATACATATAATGATTAAATTAGACAATAATAATGGTCTTAATGCATGGAAAATCACATGCATCATCCCACATGATTCACCTCCAAGAACATGCCAATTGTGCAAGCAGAGTCTGCGGGCTGTATCAGCTGTTGAGAAGTACCCGGAAGTACATCAGAGGGTTTAATATATAATCAAATTTGTACCCTAACATTCCAACATTTGGAATCCAAATCACAACTGACACCGATACATGTAACTGCATGTACAGCTAGCGCACCCTCTTGGGTTACAGATCATTTCCTTACTAGTTTGTATGTATGTATGTATGTATGTATATACTGGAAGTTAACTGATTGGTTTTGGGTAAGTTTCTAATATACTAAAAAGTAAAAGTATGAAGTTGACAATCCAATAATATAACTGGTTAATAAATTGAGCTGAAAAGTTGATCATGGCTTTGTTTGTGCTTTACACCTCAACCCTGAAACTAAGCCTACAAATCAGTGTTTAGTACTTTAAATCATATGTTGACGATGACTAATCCATGTGTTGTGTTAGAAGTCAAAAGCTGATTAGGTAGTCAAAACCATTAACCCCAGTCGGCACAGATTTATGCTCTGAGATTGATTAAAATTATTTCTTCACCCAAATATAACAAGGAATTATATAGCTACAGTGTACTTCCAATAATTGTAAAGATACATTTGCTAAATGGGTATATGAAAGTTAAGAATTTCAATTCTATTTATTTGTAAAAAATCAATCAAAGTAATATGATATTAATAAACGAATTTTGTTTTAATCGTTATCCCGAGTCCTTCGTTTATAATTAACGTTTATATTCTGATTCTTTCTTATCGTAAAATTTACGTTGTATTAGAAAAATAATATGATATTATTTTATTATATACGAGTAAAGTTAATAAAAAAAAAATAAACAAGAATAGAAATTTTGAAAAGACATGATCCCTCACATGGGTAAATTGTAAAATTGATGTAGAGGTCGCCGTCCCATTCCTTTCCTTCACAGTTCTTCTTCTTCTTCTTCTTCTTTTCTAAAAAGAGAAAAAGAAGACAAATGTGTGACTGTGACTAACATTAATTAATTAATAAATTAAAGGGTTGACATATTTGAGGGTAGTGGTGGCAAATAGTATGATTATAAATAGCTCAAGTTAAAACACTTCTCATCCCAACCCAACTATAGTCTTTACGTTCGCTAGTGTACCAGTCAATTTACAACTCCCTCATATATACACTTGTGTTCTTCTTGCTTCTTTACTTCTTTCATTCATGGCGATTCCTGTGATTGATTTCTCTAAGATCAATGGCCAGGAGAGGGCCATCACATTGGCTGAAATTGCTCGTGCTTGCAGGGAATGGGGATTCTTTCAGGTATCATCCTTTTTCTTCCCTTTCATTTTATGATAAGTGATTCCAATTTCATCCAAGTACCCAAAAAAAAAAGAAGGATGTTCAAGTTTTTCTTTAAAAGGTATGTTCAAGAATCGTTGCCTAGGAAATATATAAAATGGGCATTTATGATAATATATGCATACAAGAAATGTCGTGCTCCAGTTTTTTTCTTTTAGGGGTCTTGAGAACAACATATATATATATATATATATATGTAGATAACGATATCATATGTGCATGTGGTGCAGTTGGTGAACCATGGGATCCCAGAGGAACTGCTGGAGAGGGTGAGGAAAGTATGCTCAGACTGCTACAAGCTGGAAAGAGAAGAAGGATTCAAGGCATCAAAGCCCGTCAACATACTAAATGATTTGTTGGAGAAGAAGAGTGGTGCGGAGAGTTTGGAGAATGTAGACTGGGAAGATGTTTTCCTTCTAACTGACAACAACGAGTGGCCTGAAAAAACACCTGGATTCAAGTACGAAGTATAATATACATACATTTTACTAGTATTTATATGCAGTAATTATTGATCTAACAAACACAGGCTTAGTATATATGATACGGTCTCACCTCTGTCTTTATAACATAGGGAAACCATGGCTGAATACCGGAGAGAATTGAAGAAACTGGCGGTGAAAGTAATGGAAGTGATGGATGAAAACTTGGGTCTACCAAAGGGTTATATCAAGAGGGCATTCAATAGTGGAGAAGACAAGGATACTGCTTTTTTTGGAACCAAAGTGAGCCATTACCCACCATGTTCTCACCCAGAGATGGTGAATGGTCTCCGAGCCCACACAGATGCCGGTGGTGTGATCTTACTCTTTCAAGATGACAAGGTGGGTGGTTTGCAAATCCTGAAAGATGGTCAGTGGATTGATGTTCAACCATTGCCAAACACCATTGTCATCAACACTGGAGATCAGATTGAGGTGCTCAGCAATGGACAGTACAAGAGTGTTTGGCACCGGGTTCTGGCAAAACCAGATGGGAATAGACGATCCATTGCCTCCTTCTACAATCCATCTCTTGAGGCCACTATAGCTCCTGCACCGCAACTGGCGGAGAAAGCTGGCCAAGAGGTGGAAAAAACATACCCCAAGTTTGTGTTTGGAGATTACATGGATGTTTATGCCGAGCAGAAGTTCCTTCCTAAAGAGCCCAGGTTCCGATCTGTTAGGGCTACGTAATAATCAAACTAACTACATGGGGCAAATTTTCATATTCATAAGAAGATCAAACTGTTTAATTTCTTTGGTTCTTTGATGTTTCTTTTTTCTTATTTTTGGTGTATTTTTTGTTTTGTATTTGGGGTTTATGGTGTCTCATTCACAAGTATTGCCTAAAGGGCAAGGGCAGGAAACTCAAGTGGGTATATTATTAGCGTTTGTGCGTTAGATTTGAGTTGTGTACTTGTGTCTTTCTTGTTTTCTAGTGCTGATCATATGCTTAATATGCATATCTTAATTATTTTCTTGAAGAAAATCTTATTAAAAAATATTTTTCAACTAGTACATAATTAAATTTCCCAGTAATAGCACCAACTCTTTTCTCAGGCTTCTTGCCAATCTTCAGCAGTCATTGTCTGCCTCAGTTCAAATCACATGTATTAGCCGCTAAAAAAAAAATATATATATATATATATATACATACGAAGAAACTAGCCTAAAAGATTTACCTAATACGACTAATATAACTCTTTAAAAAGTGAATGGAAGCAAATTAGTTATATGTCAACTTGGCTAATTACTTATTAACTTAACATGACATTTCCTGAAGTACCCATTTTCAGTTTTTTCACTTAGGAAGAGAGATGAACAGGTTGGAAGCCTACAGTTCAGTGACCGCTGAGCATCTCTGCCTTTTTTCCCTTTCGTAATTCTTAATGAAAATGTAAACAAGCAGGCACAGGTTACTTGTAACATAAAATTTTCAATTCCCATGCTGATTACTTACATTGACTTAACTATATTTTAGTACAAAAAGAAAATGACATTCTCATTTCTGTTGCTAAAGAAAAAATTCTTATTTCCAACTCAGGTGCTACTCTAGTGTTTCAGAGCTACCATGACTCCGTTGAATCTTTTAACATTTCTAACTCAGGTGGCTCTATATATTTTAGCAGTCACAATGAACAAAATTCAGATTCCTTGAGAAGGATCTTTAAGTAAACTTATGGAAACAAGTAACCAACAAAGAACCAACTATATATTCCAGATCAAGGAAGATGTCAAGTTAGATTTTTATTCTCTATGGTATATTGCAATATACAGTTTCAGTTTTTTCATTTTTGGACTTCAGTAGCAACAAAAACAAGTGTGAAAAAATGGCCAACCCTACCTTACTTGGGAATTGAGCACTCGTGTTGTCGTAAAAATATCTGCTCTTGCAACTTTTCATTTTCCTGTAACATTTTAGTTTAGACTATGTACAGTAAATTTACACAGACCTGAATCCATCCCGGGGCCAGAAGTGTTTTGAGCTTCTGTTCAGCACCGGGGAATTATAAGGCCTTTTGATCCAGCCTTTCATTCCAGTTCAGACAGCGAATTAAGCTGTGGAACCAATCACCCGTTTGATCAGACTTGTTGACTGTTGGAAGTGGGTGCTCGCTCATGGATATCCTGACTGAATGTCCTCTAGAGAGTTGCTGCCTTCTCTTCCCATCAAATGAAACCCATGCATTACTCCGAGCATCATCTGGAATCTACATAAATTGCAATAACTTCTGC
The DNA here is from genome assembly GCF_054855325.1 of Carica papaya. Classification (NCBI taxonomy): domain Eukaryota; kingdom Viridiplantae; phylum Streptophyta; class Magnoliopsida; order Brassicales; family Caricaceae; genus Carica; species Carica papaya. The sequence goes on from NC_142309.1 coordinate 28,365,507, forward strand.
ATCATATTCTTGCTATTTCAACATTTAAAAACTTGAGGTTGAGATTTTACTAGGTATGGGAGAATGACGCAGAACAAAAATATTCTATGATGGACATCCCAATACTACAAGATAATGTGTTCTTTTAAATGAAAAAAAAAGTATTATTGGAAGGAAGAATGAACCTACGCAACTAGGGGACAAGAGATCATATTCTTGCTATTTCAACATTTCAAAACTTGAGGTTGAGATTTTACTAGGTATGGGAGAATGATGCAGAACAAAAATATTCTATGATGGACATCCCAATACTACAAGATAATGTGTTCTTTTAAATGAAAAAAGAAGTATTATTGGAAGGAAGAATGAACCTATGCAACTAGCGGACAAGAGATCATCCAAAGATTTACATTTTTTAAAAAAAGATATTTATATAATTTCAATTTTTATGTTACTGTTAAGCATATTCAGCTTTTTACTGAACTATTATTGGTTTAGGAATTTTATTTCTTATTCAATTAGAAGTCTTACCTTGTTATTCTTTTTTAGCCATATTAGAGTATGCAAACACTCAACAATTCATGGATGATTCATCATTACTTCACAAAATGCTTGCAAGTAAAACTATGGATATTCCCTCATCGATTTAAGTGCATTTGAACCTTATGCTTGTGATATGGTTATTGTCAATCTCTGTGATTGTAGATTGAGTTTTCTTTTCTTTTCTTTGGAAAACTGTTCTAAAACATATCCCATTTATGTTGCATCAAAGTAACAGCAACCTTCAACCATAAATTCGTCATTAGCAAATGACTTTACCTTCAATTCAAGCCTTGCAGAATCTGGAAGTATGACTGGTCTAAAAGAAAGGGAATGAGGACAGATTGGTGTAAATAGCATGCAAGGAACATTTGGATGTACCTGCATGCAGATCGTGTAATAGGGTCACATAAATAATAAGCTTGATATTGGAAATAATATTGATTCAGGAGGTTCTAGTTAAAACAGCAGAATACTCACAATCTCATTTTTCAAATTAGGATTATGATATTCAGAAGAAAAAAGAAATAATCATTGAAAACATTAATCACGAAACTTTAAACATACACCAGTCGAACTTTTTATTAGGGCCTCCAATAAAGTCATATACCATTTTTCTGAACAAAATATTTTGCCTGATGACTGCTAGCTATCACTGGAAAAGATATATACCCACCACTACTATATAGAAAACTCCAAAAGGATATTAATGCCAATACTCTTATTTCTCTCTTTGTACAGCATCTTCTCCAGACTATAATGATTAACTAATTGGAATTTCAAAGGCAAAACGGAGTTTCCAAGCTATAATAGTAAATGTCATCCACCATGTATTGCCTTCATTAGATTAAATAAGTACAGCCCACTGATTTATTCACTTAATAATCGGTGAGGAAATAAAATTTTCAACAGAGAGCTAATTTGAAAAAGCTAACATCACAAAGTTTCAAGAACTAGAAGCACATATCACAGTCATCTCTTTTTCTTTTTATTTTTTTTAAAGAAGGTATCATAGCTTTCCCCGTTAAAATCTGAATAAATAAAAATACACAGAAATCTAAGATAACAGAGTTATTTGTGATCTGAGATGCAAAAAATTCACTGTTCCCAGAAGAAACAACAACACTAAGGGGATTCTTAAATTGGCACAAAAGGAATCTACGATGTATCAAAGAAATGTTAGATAGGAATGTTAAGAGAAAATTTAGGAGGAAAATAAGGAGGAAAAATATGATCTGATGTGAAAAGACATAGGAAAAAAATAGGCAGAGAAATAAATGCTAGAATCATGAAAAGGGACAAACTTTCCCTTATTCTTTAGAGTGTACTTTCCAGCTTTTGAGAGATAAAATTGGGTATTCTGCTCCACAAATTGCAGATAACGTAGAAGAAACTATGAATGAAACTTCAGTCTCTTTTCATGTTACAACTATGAAATGTGAAGTTTTGCAAACAAGACCTGAACAATGCTAAAAGTATGAACCAGTATTTCATTGTTCACGAGATTATCTTGATATACATAATCAAGTTAAAATAACTATGACCGCTTGACTTATCAACATAACTTCTAGTGCATGAAACTAACATTTCTTTTATGCATATGAAAACAGTATAATGTAACATTAACAGTTTTCTCAAAACTTGCATTTCTATCTGGAGTACAATAATTGCAGAAAAATATTTGTTTATGGTAAATATTCACATCGAAGTCAAATAATGTTTTAGGCATTAAAACCTACAAATCAACAGGTCTTTATCTGAAAATAACAGACTCACCATGGAACCCCCTGCTGCTGTAGAGTAAGCGGTACTTCCTGTAGGCGTAGCTACTATAACTCCATCACCTTGTACCTAGAAAGAAATGGTATGCGTTAAATGTTAAAGCAGTGCTGACGTAGATGCAAGAACTTAAACACTTCCTTAAATTGTGAAACCAGCACAATGGCAATTGCTACTGTAAAATTGAACTCGTAACTAATCCAAAGCTCAAAGAATAACTATGACTGCTCTGAAGTTTTATCTTCATACGTCTTATGTCATAAAAAAGTTCACTGAGCACACCTTGGTAATAAGTCGATCATGTTCGTAGCATTCAACCTTAGAAAGGTAAGGATTAGAACCCCGATCAACAACAATCTCATTCAGAACATCAAAAACTTTTCCAGGTACTGCTTTACCATTTCGAAAAATTTCACACCGGAGGCGCATTCTAAGAGTTATATAAACACCATCAAGTGTGTTATTCCCATGAATCACCTGTGTCAAGTCCTGCCTGTAGTCTTCAAACTATATAAACCAAATAAAAACAAAATCAATACCCATTTATGACAAAACTTAGTAAACATAGTACAATAATTTGGACGCTTACTCTATGAGAGGTGAGAAATCCAAGAGATCCGAGATTAAATGATACGACAGGAGGAACAGCACCTCGAAATAAATTTGATGCATGCAATATAACCCCATCTCCTCCCAGGCATGCTACAAAATCAACCCTCATATGGAGATCACTGCATTAATGAATGAAACACTGAGGTGTTGCTAGGAACATGAAATACACATCAATGCTGGTGGATATCAAGTCATACTTTCAGTACCTGGTATCTTGACTATAAAAGGTCTGAACAAATCCAAACCCTGGAATTCTAGCAAATATGTCATGAACATCAGGTTCAACAAGGACATTCATTTTTTCTTGGTGATACAAGAAAGAAACAACCTGAAAATTGGAGAGAAAAAGAGTGTCTGTATGTGCTTACAGAGGCAGATATTTATAACAACTCAGGAAAGCATAAAGCCCAACTATATGTTGGCAACTTCTTGTTCTTTATTATCTAAAGTCACATTTTCCATCGATCCTTTTGAAATATCAAAATCACATAAAGAAACCAAATGATTCACACGAAATGCTTAATAACAATGAACCCCTTTCTCCCTCAACTCAAACCTGCAGCTACAAACACAAATACAAAAATGACAGAACTTGTCAATGCAGATCCATAGTTGCTCTTCTGAAACACACAGATTCAACAGCCAACATCAACAGAAAAATTAGAAACATTAACATCACAATTGAGGTTTCAAGTTATAAATGGCATTTTAGTTTCTTCATCATTAGAATTCATAGTGTAATCATTTAAAACAATGGCAAACAAAATCGTTTTGAATGAACATATAAAAAATCTGCACCATACCTCTTTAGCTTCTTCCATAAGTTCTGGGCCCAGCTTCTTCAGCAATAGGACAGTCTTTGGTGTGGATTTCCACATAAGCATCTGCTGCTGTGTACTGGGATGAGTGAAGGCTAAAGATGATTCTGTTACCTTTTCCCTGGTACAAGAAATTCCATCTGTTCGCACTAAGAACATCTCCGCTTTCTTTCTCGACTGAACCCTTACGACACCAGTTGCAGAAGCACACATATTGGCTTCAACAGGCCCTAAATCCTCATCACTGGAATCCGAGGATGTACAATTTCCATTGTTGCCTTTTCTAATAGATTTAGACATGAGTTCTCGATCAGAGTTATTACTGAAAGAGGGAACCCCAGTTTCAGCAGCGAAATTTCTTTGCCCTTCATGTAATTTGTTTACATTTTGACCATCAAAACCATAGGTATTGCCATTCAAAGACACACCAATGCCAGGAGTTGTATTCTGAGGATTCTTTGATGCTTCTTTACCGTCAGGTGACCAGTTGGAATTTGTTATCTCCATAAGCCCCCATGCTGTATTATTACCAATCATCTCACTTCTCCCCTTTGCCCCAATAGATGGGTCTCTTGGAGCTGGTAGTGTTTCCAGCCTCTTATATTGGTGATTACTATAAATGGGAGGACAGATCCTTTTACTCTTAAAAAAGCTGGACATTTCTTTTTTAGAAAATACATTGCAAGGAGGACTTTGAGCCTTCAGAGGGTCAATTTCTGTATAGAACTTTGATACAGATCCTAATTCATTACTTGTTTCATCAACTGATTTCACACCTTCTGTAGAAGCAGAGCCATTGTCAATCTCACTAATACCAAGATCTTTGTTGTCATTTTCTACAGAGCTATCTTTGCGAAACGCTCCACTTGAACTACGAGTCTCGTCTAAAGTCTGCTGCAGCTTCACCTCTTCTAAGGGGAGTCTTTCTTTTGAGATATGAACTGCCTCACCTCTGGTTCCATGCATCTTCTCTGAAAATATATCATTTGAAGAGACTGGATGATTGGAGACAAACAGTGAACCACTGCGCGTCATGTACTGCCTCCACCTAGATACCATGGCAGAAGCTCTCCACACTCCTTCCTTACTGTGAAGATAAATGGGCCTTTTGCTGCAATCTGAAACCAAAGAGGCAAACTTCCCAACCTGCTCCACTGAAGGTGCAGTCCTAACTTCAACTGGAATCTTTACCAATTCAATTTTCCCAGACAAAATAGCATCATCTATAGCTGCTTCATAAAAGTTATCCTTCACAGCTTCACCTCTAATATCTACTATGGTTTTAAATCCTTTGTCAATTAACCATCTAAGGCCTTCTTCTGTTACCTGACCCCCCTTGCAGAATGCTACCTCACAATCTTTGGAAGCCATATTGTCCTTAGGAGTGGACAAACAAACAGAATCCCAGTTTGCAAACAGTGTATGGCACGGATAGCTTTCTCTGCGAGGAAAACCAGAATCATAACAAACATTTTTCAGCCTTTGCAATTTCCTCCATACATATAGACTTCGGTCATCATCAGGTGTCAAATAGTTTTCAAGTGCAACATGCAAGCTCTCAGAACATCTTTTCATTTCACTCCTGAAAACGGCAAGAGGTGGCAGTACATCCTCCATCACACTAACATCTGCAGTGCGGAAAGAATTCATAATATTTGACCTTCCAGAAAGAATTTCCTCTCTTCCTTTGTTTAAAAGAGATAATATGCAACCAAGAACAGATACTATTTTATCCTCCAACAATGGCTTTTCCTCAGATGGAAAATCATATGAAACTCTACATTCACCAGTTATCGGATTGCACAGTGTTTCCATCAGCGCAGCATGAAGTCGTTCAGCCTGTCTAAAAATTCTACAATATGCCTCAACTTCAGCAATGTCCCCAGGAAGTGGACCAATCCAAGGTAATCTTGATACATCATGAGACTGAACAGCCTTCAGATCCAGAAAAAGCAGTGCCATTCCATGATTAAGAAAAGTAGCTAGTGAGACAATTTCTTAATCCATAACTCTTTTGAATATGCAATTAAAAGGAGCTGATTATTTATCAAGAGAGCAGAATCAATAGAAACAATTAGAAGAAAGAGAAAGAACATAAACAACAAAGATACCAAGATAAAACGCCAAGCATTGTAAAGCAGTAATCAAGAATAAGAATCACAAAATTTACTTATTGATCAACAAAGAGACATTAACTAACCATTTTAGTGATATGCGTAGAGTTGTGAAAGGAATGTAGTTGATTCATCAAAACATATGCTGCTGATCTTATTGCAGAATTTTAAAAGTTCCTATATCAAGATATAATGTCTTTCATCCATTTCTTTATCACTTTCTTCGGCACACTTAAGCTTCCAACTTATACAGGTGCAACAACCACAACAAAAGATTGCAGATCAACTTTTACGTGCTAAAACTTTGAAAGAAACAAAGCAAACAGAATCTCTTTTCTGTAAAATGAGAAACCCTACAAGCACTGAAACAACAGTTGCATCAACGATAGCTTGTTTGTGCCTATGAATTCACCAAGCATTCAAATTAGGATGCGGCTCTTCTGTCCAACAATGCTAGCTTAAGTTCAACTAAGATTGTATGAGAGGGGCGGTAGCAACTATTACAATCAAATTCAAGCTACCTTGTGTTTGGTTAAATGCTATTCAATCCAAATTATGCATTTGGTGCAATCTTCAATTTCAACAACTATATATTTGCACTTCCAACTGTTAAGAAATAATTACAAAAATATCTAACTTGAATTAGAATAACATTAACTTAGATTAGAATGCTAATTTTTTAAAATTTCTACCTCATTTGTGTTGCATTCTCATTTACATTTCATGAAATTGAAATTTAAATCAATCTCATCGTTTAAGTTAACCAAGAAGTTATTTCATTTAAGTTACAGGAATAGAAACAGATAGGCCACCTAGTTCTCCATCTCAAAAAACTTCTGAATTGCAATATCCTACCTGCCTTAATACCCCATTGAAAATTTATGCTATCCCATCCCAAGATCTAAACCCACTTCAACATAAGATAAAATAAATCAATCAAATGAGAAAATCAACAACTAGAAATAAATGTATAATTGAAATTTCATCTCAAAAATAAACCTAACAATAGCAACTAAGAAACGAAAAAGAATAAAAATGCACGTATGCTATAACTAAAAGTTTCACGTCCACTTGTCCAGAACCCATACTCAAACCCGAATAGAAAACTCATAACCTTATCAATTTAAGAACAAAAAGAAGGAAAGAATTAGGTCTAAACAAATCCCAATATGATTGAATAAGCAAGTGCCGCACCAGTACAGACACAATTGCCATCCCTAACCCTGACTCAGTACTACATAGCTCAACTATCAAAGCCCTGCCCAAGTTTTGTGCTAATGAACCTTATGACTAGAGAGGTATAACTCCGACTCGCATTAGATATAAGAAAATGCTAAAGAAAGGAAAGCCAGAGTGGACTATCACCGAAAAAAATTCATCAACCCATTTCTTTTCCACCTTCTTCCCACATGGACTACTCGTCTTCAAACAACACATTTTGCTCTCGAGCAGTCAGATCACAAATGCTAAAAAGACAGTTACAAATGCACAAAATATTAGAAACAAGACGCCGGAGCGAGTTAAATAGCTGAATATATAAAATGACCTGAGAATCCAAACCCAAGTTCGTAGAAAAGGACTTGGACAGTTCTGCGTTCATAAAAAACTTAAGTCCCTTCCTTGAAACTACATCCTTTCTTTGCAACCGGTGACAAAACCCGAACCTGAATCCAACTAACTTGGTCTCCTTACTGAGCGTATAGGAGCAACAAAGACTGAGTGATAATCTGGCTGGAGATGACAGTTTCATGGGGACCGGACAGAAGAAGATGTTGGGTGAAGAAAACTTAAATTTTCATTGACTCTGTTAATTTCAAAATTAAGAACTTAAAATGTGTTTAAAAGACTTACACTTTAATCATATTTCCTAAAAATAATCTATTATTATCTAAAAGATAAACATAAATCAAATCTTAAACTCTCAATAATTAAAAACTAAACATAAATAAAATCTAATTAGAGGATAAACTCTATTTGAATTCAAACTAATAAATAAAATAAATTATAATTTCTATATTAAAATTCATCATCCCATTTCTTTTCCACCTTCGTCTACTCGTCTTCAAACAATACATTTTGCCCTCCAGCAGTCATATCACAAATGCTAAAAACACAACTACAAATGCACAAAATACTAGAAACAAGACGCAGAGCGCGGTAAAGAGCTGAGTATTCAAAACAAATGACCTGAGAATCCAAACCCAAATTCGTAGAAAAGGATTTGGACAGCTCCGCGCTCACAAAAAACTTAAGTCGCTTCCTTGAAACCGCGTCTTTTCTTCGCAACCGGTGACAAAACCCGAACCCGAATCCAACCAACTTGGGCTCCTTACTGAGCGTACAGGAGCAACAAAGACTGGGTGATAATCCGGCGGCTGGAGATGACAGTTTCATGTCGACGGGAGAGAAGAAGAGACATGTCACCATATGGAGAAGTTTCTTGGTTTCGTTTCTTTTATGTAATTTTTGTTTTGAGTTTTCAGTTACAGTTTCTAGCTCATGTTTGGGGTGAGGAGAAAATGTTGTGGTGGATAATATGGAATTGGGCAAAATTGGCGTTTGCGTGATATGCTTTTGGTACTTGTGGTGATGGGCTGTTCTTCTTTTTTCTGTTTTTGGTTTTCATGCGTCGCAGAATTTCATCTCTTTCTCGATTTGATTGCCATCACTGTTAACTGCGAGGGTGATGTTTTTTGGTGCTGCAAGTACTGTAAGCCACGCGCATTTGGTTACGCGTGTTCATTTCATGGAGCCAAGCCAATTAAACTTTCCACTGAGTTGGTTATTCTGTAAATATGATTGAATTGGTAATACTCTAAACTCACCCAAAATAAAATAATAATAGCGTGCAATTATTTGAGTAATAAATTAAATACATCATTATTCCAACTTAAAATCGAATAGATACATGAAAATTAGACTTTAATACGTAAAAATATGTTTATTTTCAAAATTTATATATATACTTCATTTATTAAATTATATAATTTAATTAACAATTTAAACACAATGAATTTAAAAAACAAAAATTGTAATTTTTTTTTTTTAAAAAAAAGGCCTTATTTTGCTCCTTTATTTTTTAATTCGGTAATCATAACAGAATGGATATGTACGTTATTTTCAGCAGAAAACCATAATGCCGGCACAAGTGTATGCAGTGCGTTGTCTTTAGGCTAACGGAAAAAAAATTCGGTTAACGGAAGAAAAATACCTTTCCCTCAATTATTAATAGAAAAATAATTAAATTAATTCTTAAGATTTAATCTTTTATTGTAATTTTATTTAGTATTAGATCTTTTTTATTTGAAGTATTAAATTTTTGTATTGTTAATAAAAAATTAAAATAATTAATTTATATGTAATTATTTTAAAAATAATTTCAATTAATTAATTACATTAATAAATCAAAAAATTAATTAATCAAAATTCTCATCAAACTATTTTTAAAAACATTTAAATCAAAATAGAAAAATAAAAAAAAAATCCTAAATTAAATTATAATTAAATATATATATATATATATAATTCACTCCATTATGAAAAGGATGTTAGGAAAATCCAAAATAAACTAAACAAAGAGATGAGAAGGCTATTTATTAATTTGTATTACTTGATAAATTATATATATAGATGTAAACATATTCTTTTTTAATTTACCATTTTATACTGTTCTAAAGTTTTTTAAGCAGTCTTTTAAATACAAAAAAGAATGGCTGTGTAATAAGTATTAAACAGGGTAATTTCACTCAATTCACCAACTTCATAACTATTAACTTCTTCTTACAATAAAAGATTAGCCATAGGAAATAGCTTGCCTACCTGCTAAGAAGGTACCTCAACCGCATACTTCCAAACCGCACAACAATTTCTCTTCTAACAATTATGTTTACAGTAACAAGCGATCCAAGGAACCTGTTTACGTTCAAAACTGCACAGGTTAAACTTGAGTTAACGAGGACATAACAGACGAAATATAACTTTATAACGTATAGAGTAAATTCAAGGACGAAAAGCATGTTGAATTACAATTAAAAACCTTCAGAGCCAATCAAATCAAATATAGACCAAACTGAACCAAAATTAAACCCGAAAAACATCCCAAATTTGGCTTCTCCAGAAGATGAGCCTGGGTGGTGTTGGTTTGGCTTATAACCAGAGTGCATCCTTACTACCAAGTACCAATTATGGACGTTTACAAACCACCAAACCTGTTGGTGCAGTGGTGGCTTCCCCTTTGTGGGGCTTGTGCTTAGCTTCGAGCATATGTAACTATTGATTTTTGCAAAGCTAAAAGCAGATACAGTGCTTATAAGACTCCAAGGACAGGACATTACATAAATCCCTTCCTTTATTTTCCAGTTTTCATCAAGATAATAATGCTCACCGACAGGGTTAGAGAAATACTATTAGTAACCAAAATAGATGAAGATAGAAAGAAAAAAGAATCAATAAGAATATTTCTTTTAACATATGCCTAAGGTTAAGCCTTTTGTAGTTTGTTTCTGAAAGACATTGCTTACAGCATATGGAGATCAATCATGATTCACATAATCAAAAGACGAATAGGAAGAAGAGTTAATACTGTTCTATGATCTTACCTTGTCAATGATCAGTTGAATGCTGAGATTGGTTATAAGAATAAATCTCAACTGAATGCAACCCCAAGTTCATCACCAAATTCCCATCTCAGATGATCTGTTTAAATTATTCTAGTTGGACAAACGCACTCCCCTTCAGGCAATTTGGCGAATTACTGTATAAGATTGTCCTAATTGAACTTCCCTAACGTTTATGTCATGCTACTCCGTGTTCGAACTCTGTCTATAAGCATTTGCCTGCCTGATAAATCCTCTTCATAACCAACGACCTGCATTTGCAATAATGAAAATATCCCTTATGGTATGCAATAAAATGAACTTTAGATTGGAAGCTAGATGTCCCAGAACTGAAGTAACTATTCAATGCTCCAGAGCAATGGTAAGTTGAAAAATCTCATAAATGTGATTGATTGACTTTAATATGAGGAAATTATATCTAAATCACATCTATAAGATCTGTTAACTCATTTTTGCTCCCATAGTACCTAAGAATTTTTCTCCAGATGTGGACTAAATTATCTCAAGCATCATTTTTTACTTCCCTTATGAAGTCAATAATATATGGAAATGGGGCCTTCTAAGAGAAGGCTATGTTTAGAACACATCTTAGAATTTTTATAGAATTCATTTGCAAATTCACAATGCTTTATTTAAAACACATTCAAAAATTTTGTATAACTCATCTACTAATGTACACTTACAACACATTTGGTTGAATTTATTAATATTATAACGTAATGCAATGTAATTAATTTCGTAATGCAATGTAATGCAATTGATACAAAGTTGAGAGGCTGTAATCATTATTATAGTTTCAGTAATGATTATCATTACCTTATTTGAATCCATGGTTATATATTGAAAACAAACAAAATTAATCAATTTCCACTACAAATTTTTTCACATTACATAAGTTACTAAAGGGAACTAAACACAATGTTATTCAATTAAGAGAAATGTAAATTTTATTTATTGACAAAAAAAGATCTTATATGAAATTCCATGTAGAACTGGAAAATGCATTCTAGGTTTTTCCCTAACTTAATAAATAAGTGTAAACTTACAAATAAATTCTAAAAGTTTTAAGATTTGTTCCAGGTTTAAATAGAAGATGGTGAAAATACTCAAATATATGGAATTTAAAATGCACGGCTCAAGTTCAAATAGAATTCTATGGGAGATCAATTTCCATCTTATAAAACTTACTTCCTCTCCGAGTTGAACAAAAGCTATGTTTGGGAAAAATCCAAAAATTCATACTTAAGTTTAACAATGAGCAGGGACAAATTGTATTAGAAGATGAAATAATTGATGAAATTTGGAATACATTATTCCAATTCCACTTGAAATTCAATATAAGGTCAATTTTTTATTATTTTAAGGAAAGTATTCACCATTTTTAACTGAATTAAATGTGAACTTGACATTAATTCTACAAAATTTATGGATTTGATAAACATAGCCTCGGTTTAGATTTGCAAATAAACCAACATTTCTAAAAATTTGTTCCAAGCCTAAACAACCTGAAACCAATTATGCTTCATTAACAATAAAAATATATATATATTTTTAAGTAGGCTGAGAGCTGTACCTGAGAATCTGTTTGTGTTTCACTGAAACCGCCATATATACCCACATTTACATCTTTGGAAGCACTAGAGATGTGATCATCATTCTTCACCGTCCTAATAAAAGCATACAGTCAATACATGATTTAAACTGAAGAAGAAATAAACACACATTCCTTCTCGTATAAACCCAGTTGGATTCAATTTTTTTCATTATAGATTTGCAGAGTGAGAAAAGAACATGCTTTTCTACTACTAAAAACCCAGGAAGGGACACAATCTTGTTGTTCGACTACAGGAAGGGACAAAACATTGTCATTCTGGATATGCAGGCTGATTCTCAATAAGAATACACATTCCAAATAAGTCGTTGATTGCTTTATAAGTTAAATGGATAACAATTGTGAGAATATTTCCTTGAAGCAAGATCAGCATTAAGACCATAATCAGCAGAATTTCATTTAAAGAAACCATATCTATGTCAAAGCATACTTCAAGAGCACAACTTTGTTAGGACCATTATCATAATTAAAGAAGCAAATGAGACTAATATCGTTCACTATTCTAATAAACAATGTAAAATCAGCAGAAAAGCAGGAAAAGCAATGCACGCAAAACTTTAAATAGATGCATGTTGACAAGGAATCTGATGCCAAAGTGAGAGTACCTGTTTAACCAGTGTCTGGACAACCCAATGACAGAGCAAGACTCCCTATTGTCTTGAGCAACACCATTACAATCAGATGAAAAGAGCTATTTCACCATCAAGGAGGAAACTACTTCCAAAATCTATGATTTAACAAATGAAATAAATAAATAAATAAAATAATCAAACCATATGGATACACTTTTATCACACCCACTCCTCCTGAGTGATTTCTGATCGTGAATCTTAAGAGAGAAGTTGACACAAAAATTAGTCTCTGTAAATCTGAACTTGATGAAGCAATGTACGGAAGAGAAAGGCCCAAGTCATTACCTTACTTGTCTGCTCCAGCAGGTCCTCAATAGCTGCTGCTACATCTGGCACAACAATAGCAACTTCAGCAGCATCCTTCTGAATGCTATCACTGCCATAACTCACATTGCAGACGCCATCACTTGCACTTACTTCAGAAGAAAATAATTTCCTATGGCGATCATCATCCAGAAGCCTTGCTTTCTTACAGTGAGCATTTGATTGTCTGGTGTCCTCTCCAAGACTACCCATGAGGCTACCATTGTTACTACCTAGTGTCTTGGACAATGTAACCCTCAGGGATTCAGCTGGACCGATAAACTGAGATGAATTTTCCTCAGATATTATCTTAAGAGCCTGGGAAGGAAACTGGCTTGCAGTGTAAAGTCCTGCTTCTCGGTCTTGAGTGGTCACTTCTTTAGGATAAAACGGATCCATAGAAACAACTTGGTTCTAACAAGATATCCAACTCTATACTTAGATATCCAGAAATAAACAAAATCAAGCCAAAAAAACATAAGATTGGGAGAAGAGATCTGCAAAACTACCTGCTTGACACATTCATAAATCCACTCTGAAGTCACTGAACATATCCCCCATTTACAAGCAGCCTCATACTTTGGCCCACTGGTATATTTACACAACAAATGGGTAACTTTTCTGGTCAGTCTTTCCACAAATCTAGCTCCAAGAACAAAGCACAAGTTTCTTAATAGAATTCTATCCTTCTCTTCATATTGTGAAACGCAAAATCGGAAGCTCTCAAATCTAGGCAAAGGAATCTGACAGGAAAGTGGAGAATAGAGGATATGACTACCAACATCCAGCAACTGTCCATCCTGCCACGAAAGACAAAGAATTGGAACATTACATAGCAAACATCTAATAAACAAATGATTGTTCAGCTCTTGTTAACAATTTGCTTTTGAAGGTAATCAATGTGATAACAGAGAGCACATTTAGTGGCTTATTAGACAAGAAATATTCGTTGTTAAGTAACAAAATCAACCATCAATACAGAGAGAGCTTTCAAGTTCACCTCTAGACAAGAACGAACCCAGTGGCTGGAAACATAAGTTGTTGAGGCAGAGCTGGGCATCGCACCACCATGGCACTCAATAGTGAAATGCACATTTGGATTTATAGTTTTGTTTACCACCTCTCCTCCTCCTTGATTAATCCATTGCAAGACTTCAGCTCTCTAGACAAACAAATACAACATTAACAGCTGATAGAAAAATCCAGTAAAGATCTCCCTACAACTGGAAAATAGAGATTATTAAATATCAAAAGCAAAAATAGATACTCAGAAGGGGAAAAAACAATAAATAAATCAGCACATTACAATGGCGAGATAATCAGTTAAAAGACCCAGAGACAAAACACCAGATAATAAGAGCTTTAAATAGTCATGGATCGTGGATGTGTTTCCTATAACATCCATATCAAGCCACCATAACCTATATTAACATCCTATGAGACAAATATGGCATTAAGATATCAATGTTACAGTTGCAAACTATGATACATTAGATTGCAACAGGAGATAGCCCATGAAATTGCATCAGGTCTACTTCAATCCAACAATGGATGCCAATAAAGGGAAGTATAGGACAAAAATAAATGTAACTACAATTAAATTGGCTGCATGGTATTCACAGCATTAGCATTTTCTTATTAGTTGGGGAACATAAAAGTCCATTTAAATGCGACTGTCAAACAGTCAAATGCAGGCCGACCCCTTACGATGCCCTTTTTGACATGATTCATAGTCCTCTTGCTTCAGGAACATTTATAGTTTCAAGGTGAACATATTCTACCCATTTGTTTTGCATGATTCAAACAGTCACATGCAGGCCAACCCCTTACGATGCCCTTTTTGACATGATTCAGTCCTCTTGCTTCAGGAACATTTATAGTTTCAAGGTGAACATATTCTATCCATTCGTTTTGCACGATTCTTTCTTTTCTCACTGGCAACTCTCATATATCCTTTCCACAAGATATGTTGAAGGTTTCCACTGTTTCCAAGTCTGCTAGGGGTCATTTTCCATCAGACAATGTAAAATTGATATTTAAATTCAAAAAGCCTTTCAGTACCTAACTCATGAAGGTGTTAGGGCATGATTTTTACCATGAAAGATCAAATCACTTTCAATTTTCGAAACTAAATAACTTACCCTATCTTCAGGAAAACAATCTGAGAAGCAAAATGTTCTCCCCTTGAATACTGTTGAATTCCTACATTGAAGACTCTGAACAGATGAATCATGCTGCAATTTGTTTCGATCCTTGATTTTATCATTTACAAGAGACATTAGTTTCTTCCTTTGGTTGGATGGTTCCACCATTACTTCTACAGAGCAGCAACCATTCATCTTGAGTTCTGCTTTTTCTTCTGTATTTTTCTCAAATGATGATGACAATTTAGTTGCAGGAATACCACTGGTCATGACTGGATCAGGCGGTAGTGGCATGGGCTGGAGAACAACAGAACTTTTACCTTGATTCACACTAACCATGCAATTAACTGCTCCTCTAGATGAGTGTAGAGAATCTATGCAAAACAAGCCATTAGCAAACACGAAAACATCACATACTCAAGAGCTAATTAATCAAAACTGCCAATCTAATTCAACGAAACATAAATTAGCTATGAAACAAAATAATTTCAGAAAATTGCAAACCTTTAGGAAGAAGCAAGTCATAGGCAATGTGCCTCCGACATATGGGAACTTCTTTCCTTTCGTGGTCACAATCTTCAAGCCAATTGGTTCTAACCACCTGAATGACACCCGAAGCTGCAAGACTCCTTGCCTCCTTTTTCTCGCTGAGAAAAAAATCAATTGGAAAAATGTCAAAATTCAATTAGAGAAGACAGTCCTCCGGACCACAAAACCCACTTTAGATTTGAGAGTAGAACTAAAACAAGAAATGAATAGAATAAAATTTTTTTATATTAAGCAGCTTAAAACACTGAACTGCCGTCCCCTGGCAAACCAAAGAACAAAATGGTGGAAAAAGAAAACAAGAAGACTAATTATGGCATTCTGATGGAGCTACAAGAAACTTACATTTCTGATGGAGCTCCAACTATTATATGTG
The DNA here is from genome assembly GCF_054855325.1 of Carica papaya. Lineage (NCBI taxonomy): Eukaryota > Viridiplantae > Streptophyta > Magnoliopsida > Brassicales > Caricaceae > Carica > Carica papaya. Next base: position 28,381,578 of record NC_142309.1, read on the forward strand.
TTAGTTTGTCATTGAAAGACATATATCGGGATCCCCCACCTTTACGCACCAGATTAACTAATTTACGCATTTCAGAAGCTTCAAATCCTATAAGTAATATTCTGCACTCTGACAGGTACAAATCATTGTCTTCAGACTGCGAATCATTGGCCACGTCAGCATCAACATTTGTTTCACCAGTGCAGGCTGTGACTTCTCCATCCCCTTCTTTGACAAAGGCAGAAGAATCCGAAAACATTGAAGACATATTTTGTGAAAGAGTAGCTTCGACATCCAAGTCCCCAAATCCAGAACAAGGAACAGATGATTCTGCAGCAATTGCAGAAGGCTTAGGTACGGAATTGCCAATAACCTTGTCTTGGACATGCTGGCCTGTCAAGCAAGTTTTCATGCCCTTATTTGAACTTACAAGACCACCCTGGACAGGATATGACTCCTCATTAAGACATGCTACTCATCACAAAAAGAAAATTTCAATGTTAGACAATTTAAGAAAGACATGCAGGAGAGTAATCAACAGAGAAGTTTAACTTGGTGTCAAGTCAAAAGTGCTAGAATACAAAGAATCCTAATAGCACAGACCATTACCTCTTCTAGCAATGGATTGATCGAACCATTTCCTTGTAACAATATGAATATGGCCCCATTTTCGAGCAACTTTGTATTTGTCACCTTCTGCACTGTAAGAAATGTTAAGACCACAAATCACAGCATTCACAATCCTAGACTCAAGCATTTAGGGGGTTTTTCCATACTTAGGAGTGAGCTAGAAAACAAATTCCAAAAAGGAAAGCAAAATTATTCTAGGAAAAAAAATGCTAAAAGTAGATCTCTTGTGCACAGTCATAATGTGAGCTTAAAAATGAAGATAAGAATGTAACTGAATGTAAACATCTTTTGCCTAAGGTAAACGTAAAGGATATATCAGAAATCAAATGTGTACAGTTCTTGGTCAACTCAGCAGAATACTTCCCACCATTCTGTACAATGAGCTTTTGAATCTCCTTCCTTTCATCTAACAGAAACAAGCACAAAAGGATAAATACGCCAATATTTCACCATACGAATAAACAATATACAAAGCTGCTACTGTAACCTGCTGGAATCCGGGTAACGCAAATGGTCAATCCAGAGAAAGGAAGAACCCTGTGTGCTTCCTGAGGAACAATGCGGTGCTCATTCCAGCATTGATATAACCAATTAATGGTAACAATTGGCTTCTTCAGAATGTTCAAAGCCCACTGCACCGAGAAAATTATCAACACTATTAGCTAGTAATATCTCCTCCAAGCAACATAACCTGCTATGTTCCTTTAAAAGCATAATTTATTCAGGAAAGCTCAAGAAAATATATCGGAACCAAGTACAAAGGCCACTAGTTAAAGGTGACATATATCAACAATCTTTTTCAAGTGACAAAAGAAAATTTTCATGACAGTAATTCTGGTCAACAGCAGAATCAAATACAAAACACAGTGCCACTCTTTATCTTTTGCCTCAAAATTTGCAACTGAATGCTGCAGTTAACCTATCACAGATCAACAACCAAGTTCCAAGTGAAAAAGAAACACCATTCGCTTAGAGCTGGAAAGAAACTCAAGTCAAGCCTTGTCCAATCCATATTTAGAAACAAGACCAGTTCCTCCTGGAAGATGTCTAATAAAACATCTACTAACCCTCGAAAAACCACATTCCCATTTTAACTATCTATTTTCTCAGGCATTTTCATCAATCATATATAACTTCTTATTATTCCATTTCTATGTTTGACCAGCAAACGAGTTGGATTACATCTGTAGGTTTTGATAGATCATGCTCTGCTGCCGAATCCAGCTATCTCAACAACAATATTACATTTTCTGTATGTATTACAGACTGGAAGTGCTAAATGCTTGCCATATTTGTAGGTATACGCGCAATATACTCCATCTAAGCCTTCTCCTCTCCTAGTATCAAGAGAGATACATACATGATGCTTGTATCTACATATATGATATACATGTAAATAAGTAATTTTTCTTTGTCATCATATCAACAAAGTTTATGTTCCTATTCGAGGTTAGGACAATCTGAATTGCAAATCAACTACTGTAGACATAACACATGACTATCCTACTCAACAATACAAAAGGAAATGCTCTTGTGTTACCCAACGATTCATGACATGCATAATTATGATGCATGGACACATATAACAAAGAAGAATTGAGTAAACAGGGAACTAAGAAGACTAATATCTTGAAACTAAAACTAAAATAAACCATAATCTTGAGCAACACCTTGTACTTGGCAGCTAAAACATTCTTAACAATGACAAAGCTAACATCTGAAGATGCTTTAGTGTGCAGCACTCCTCCCATGGCTGTAACCAACTTTCCGATCTTAACCTGTAGACAGGTATAAGAACTAGAAATTCAGAAGTAGTTTCTTTTCTATCTTGTTGGTAAGACAAGGGAAGATAGAAAACAGAACCGAGGGGCTAAGATTTAGTAGTATAGATTTTCAGAAAGATGATAGTTGTTACATGTACACAGTTGATATGAGATGTAATACCTTTTCATCCATCTCAAACCCAGATGCAAGTACTTTTAAGCCATCCATTGCAAGGCAACAAATGAACCCTTGTTTAGGCAAAGCTTTATTTTCTTTTGCACAGGAAAGCACAGACTGAGGACCTGCCCAATAATACCTTCCGTCAATTTTATCTAACAAGGAAGTTCCTAGCGAGAAGAAATTTCTCTCCAATCCAGCAAAGGTGGTTCAGAAGAGAAAAAATCATATAGCTCCATTGCTGAAGCAGCAGTTATAGCTCCATAATATTAATTTCCTCAAGAAAAAAAAAAAGTTTGGAGGTACAAAATTAGCAAATTCAAGCATTACTGTACTTAACATGCAACTTACTAGTGAGAATAAATTTTACTGGAATCTTAGAAAAGCACAATTAAAAGAACAAAATTCCCCGATATGAATTTGCAACAAAAAACTAGTTATAGCTCTTTACGTGCTGGAACTTTTTAGTTATAGATTTTCCCAAAACAAAAAAGTTGAACATATTACACGGCCTGTTCTTCTATAAGGCTGCGTGGATGAGAAGCTACTATTATCTATCTCTCTTCCAGTAGGTTCTTAACCGTCCCACATGGTGAAGTTTGTAACTTCTAAGTAAATACACTTCACTGAAAATGCTAGCAGGATACACACACAATTCAAAGATAAAATGATCAAATTAGCACTCATGAAATGTAAACAAAGAAGACATCCTTCAAGACAATACCTAGCAAATTACAGCCCTTGGCCCTGAGATCATCAAATTTCTCCTAAAAAAAATGAGGAATCAAAATCCATATCAGAACGAAACGAAAACTGAAGTGGTTAAACGGCAAAATAAAAGGTAATGTGAAACGGCTGGAAATTAGTACGTGATCGATAGAGGAGATTATGTGGAAATCATTGGGGCCATTGCGCGAAGGGTCGCAACAGAGAAAGATTTCGGCTCCGTTGAGCTTGAGTGCATCGAGAAGAGCATCGAATATATCCGGCGCCACCAGGTTCCGCGACATGAAGACGTTTGCTCCCCGGAATACCTTCGTCTTCGTCATTTAATCTCTTCCTGTCTCTTCAATTTCAGCGTATCACACTCGCATCACTGCATCTTGTTCAAATCACTCATGAGAGAGGGAGGGGGGATTCGTTAGGTTTTGGGCTTTCCTTGTTCCTTCCAAGAAAAAACACATCGACAGAATTAGGAAACCAAAAGCGAATTAGAACGCGGGAAACGTCAGCTTCGTTTTCTTTTTCTTTTTTTTTTTAAAATTTCCATAATATTTGAAATTCGTATTTTCTTTTGTTTTTTTAACAAGCAAAATATTTGAAATAATGCTATAAATACAATATTAATTTCACACTTTAATTTACATAAAAAAAATTTATGAAAATAATTCTAACATTATTATTTTATTTTTTATCCCTTAGCCACATATACTAAGAGGCGAAAGATAAAATATATATATATATATTGATAGAAGAATTTGAATAAATTTAAATTTAATTATTTATTATTATACACATTTAAAACGTATTCAAATGATAAAAATTATATGTCATAATAAAAACCAAAGATTAGCTTCATATACGTTAATATTAAAAGAATAAAAAATAAATAAATAATTGTTGCATTTAAATATAAAAATCGAACTTTACCAATTGAACAAATTAATAAAAAAGAAAGGGGGTGCATGACGAGGAAGAATCCTTCGTAAAATAAGACATCGAAACGATGGTTCCCTAACGTAATGCTTCAACACATGTTAAAAATAAAATTTTAACTAAGTAAAATCATGATAAATTTTACTATTTTTTATAGTCTAACAAAGAAAAAGAAAATAAGATATAGTATAGTATGATAATTGATATGTATTAGTATTAAAAAAAATATTATATTCAAATATAGAAATCGAACTTTACCATTTGAGCAAATTAATGGAAGAGAAATGAGTACGTGACTAGGAAGAATCCCTCATGAAAGAAGACATCAAAATAACAATTTGTTAACATAATACTTTAACATATAATAAAAATAAAATTTCAATTAGATCTTACTCTTTTTTACCATTTTCGTCACTTGTTCTGAAAGTGTGAATCTAATAGAAGAACACGAGAATAAATAAGAGTATAGTACAGTATGATAATTGACAAATAAAATAAAAATTTTAAATAAAAAACTTTTGAAAGAAGTGTAAATTTTTTCAAATGCACAAAATTGAAGCTTGTCTGGTTGTGAATGGTGGAGTATGAGAAAGGGAATGTATTTATTATAAGTAATCACATTCATGGATACCCACTTACCCACTACTCAATAAATTTTATGTCATTCAATTTTACTAAGTTTTTCTCAACTTAAATTTTTATATATTGATAATTCTAATTTTGTTAAGGTTAAATTTTTTAAATCTCACGGATTTGGTAAAATGTTGCTTTTGAAAGAGCTTGTAATGAAATACATCTTTTGATAAAATGTGGGCCGATTTATGAATGAAAAATTGTTAACAATTAATTTTGTGCATTATAACCATTGAAAAACCGATTCCCAAATCATGCATAATCACAAACAAAGTAAAATACATAAAAGATAAAAATATAAAATTTTACATAATTCGTTGTTTGTTTACATTCAACGGACAATACCAATAAAAAATATTGAATTGTAATTAAAAGAAAATATATTACTCGTATATTAGTAAATTTATATACAGAGAAGTTAGTATAATTAATATTTATAATAATTATAAAAATATTTATATAATTAAAATTTAAGTCACATCAACAATAAAAAAATATATTATCGAATAGTAAGAAGATGGAGCCATAATTGAGAATTGTTTGATCGTCTTTCTTCAAATAAGAGCCGAAACATAATTAACTTTAATTCGGGATAATTATTCGAAATATTAGTAAAAGACTAAATTTATTATCTAGTGTTTGTTTTTCTTGAAAAAATACCAGAAGAATACTTAAGGCACAATGCATGCAACATTTAGAAATGGTGAAAACATAAATAACAATATATATATATATATATGTGTGTATAGAGAGGTTTGTGAGGGGAGCAGCAGCAGTTAAGTAACGTTTGATTGTGTTTCGGTTTAAAAATAATTATATCCGGATTAGGATAATGACAGATGTTAGAGAGAGTCGGTTGAGTAATTTAAGAGAAAGATTAATTAATTAATTAATTAGTAATAATTAAACTATTATTGCCGGTATTGCATTATTTTCTATGAGTTTATTACGTCGTCGTTTTGGGCAGCCACAGTTTAACCACCTCTAGTTAAGTAACCGACACCGTTTAACGGTAATTATTTAAAAATTAAACCACCTAATTAATGTTTAGGATTACTTTCGTAGCCTGGTATGCTGCGGTGATTTAAGTACCATCTCACGTGTCGTTAACTTAAATAATCACGAATTAATATCGTATTATCTTTTTTATATATATGATGTAAAATAGATTTAGTTTTATTAAAAAATACGAATCGGAGTTTAAAAAAGAGGACGGAGAAGAAGTTCTCGAACTCGAGTTCAAATAAACGAGGATTTATTCGATCACATAATTCGGGCTCTTAAAATACGGGGGCACATGCAGAGTTTGGACTTGGGGGAACAAAAGGGCACCGTCACGGAGGGAACCACAATTTTGGGTTAGATTGTGTTCGAGCAAAAGAAATTTGGTAGGCATGAGAAAATCTAAACAACCATATTACATTATATATAATAACAATAGTTAAATATCTAGTGGGGTGTATATTATATGTATATATATATATACATATGTGAAATGAATGAGTGCACATGCACCTGAGTTTCATAACCTCATATATATATATATATACACACACACACATGGACCTCTCAACCACATCTCAGTTTCAGAAGCATACATGCGTAGACGAGCTTGCCCGCCGTGCGGACATGGTGGGTCGTGAGAGGGCTGACCCGTACATAATTTGCAGTGGCGGGACTTCATTAGTTTCATAAAAATCTTTCCTTAAAAAAAATTTACTCACATGTGTTTTTCAATTCCTTAAAATTTCAAAAATTAAAAATTAAAAAGCAAAAGTAGAACATAGTTTTTTTTTTTTTAATAATTCCGTAACTTCCGAAGAAGGGTGCCTCATCATAAAAGGAATCACAGTGATTAAACCCGAGTCACTGTTTATAAAAAATATAAGTCTCTACAGAGTCGTAAGATCGTGTACGAGAGTTCAGTATCTGATCAAATTTGTTAAAATAATTTAAATTATTAATCATTAAGAGATTTTTTTACATGAACATTTTTCTCGTATTCTACTCTCTACCGCAAAGTATTATATTCGTAAATAATATAATATAAATAATCGCAAGGTTTTTCTTCTTTTAAGGTATTCAAAACGCTTGCAAATTAGCACGTGTTTAATAGAATTGTTCAAATTTTGATATGCGCTGAATTGAATCAAGTCTTATCGTACAATATATGGTATGTTTTTCGATTCGGACATCAAAAAACTAAAAGTTTAGTTTAGAGTATACCCAAATATAAAAAATTAAAAAAAAATTAAATTTTATTTTATTTTATTAATTGTGAATTAAAAATTAAAAAATTTGATACACTTTAGTTTAAATCATTCATAAAATATCAAGTGAGCAGTAAAGCAATATCCAATGGGAGAGTCTCCCAAACGCGAAACTCCAAAAACTCACAAGAAACTCGAGCGACACTATAGACTAATTTATTATAATAACATATAACATAACAAATCGAAATATCAAACCGGGTAGATAATAAAGATCTACAATGCTAACCATAAAACTAAATTATGAGTTATCTTTTTCGATCGTTGTCAGCATCCAACATATCTTTAACGTATCGGCTTCAACTCAACTCTATCCAGATGTTCTGATAACTTAGAAGTTCTACCAAGTGCAGTTTGTTAGAGAGAGCAAGCAGTACATGTTCTCTAGATATTTTTGCAGATAATGTGAAATATAAAATTTAAACTTAAAAAGTATAAAACTATACACTAAAAATATTATATTATATAAAGTGGATGGTGTTTTCATACACTTTAGATTTGAACAAACCAAAATTTTGCACTTGCGTTTTGTGACCACTACGCTACAAGCGTAGTCACTGGTTGAGCTCGCCACGTGAAAAAGGCCGTGCGTGATTAGATCCACCGACACATACATATACCCCCAGATCAAACAACGTACTTACAAGGCAATCCATTAATTAGTGGTGGATTTTGAAGTAATAATAAATGCATTTTGGTGGGTACTGTTAATTAACGCCCTAAAATATCTGGGTATATTTGGTAGCTTCCATGGACATCATCTGTATGCATGTATGTATGTATGTATGTATGTATGTATGTATGTATGTATGTGTGTGTGGGGGAGGTTACTGAACCCACGTATGTGAAAATTAAAGGGTATTAAATTTTTGTTCTTTATGGGTTGGAGTGGGTGTCCGCACCAAGATTGAAAAAAAATGAAAGAGATAGGGGCACGTGAGAGAGCAGTTAATGTGGGGCTCAGGCGTCTTTAATCTCGCCACGTGTACGGCGGAAAATTAAGGATCACGTGATTACGGCCTACGTTTATCCGGAACGCTGTCACGAGCCAGTCCTAATTCGCGGCGGTTGACGTTAACCAAACCACCGCCGACCACCCTGATATTTCTCATTTCCCTCAACAGCCAAACATTACACGCACTGCGTTTTCTATTTTGTCTTTCCCTAAGAGCACTAAATTAAATTTACCACTGTATAACATATGTTTCTGTCACACTTGAATTATAATATAATGTTTGATTTAATAAAATCAATAACTTATTTTATTAAGGTATTAATGAAGTTATAATATATTAAAAACTTGAACTAACCATAATTTATATTTTAAATTATAACGAGCACCAATTAATTATGATTTATGGCAAGAGTCGATCATTTTTAAGAATAAATCAAAATTAATTATACATACACACAACGTAAATATAAAATAATTAAAATACGTACACTCGTTGATAGATAAAACGAGTAGAATACGTAGACTCGTGGATACGAACTACTAAACATTTAATTAGTAAAATAATTCAAAAATTTGTAATTAAATCAATGTTTCTATCATTGTCAAAAACATTATTTTATATATATATATATATAAGAGAACCATGTTTCTTGATGAAATAAAAAAGGCGGCTTCAATGAATAAAATAGGAAATTGAAGTGTTTCAACTTAAAACTCAAAGCAAGAGGGTGATTGTAATGGTAAGGTAACATTCAGTCGTAATAAATAATTAACTTAATTAACAAGAAATTTGGGCTTAATCTTGTATTTAATTAATTTAAATCTCATTTACCCAAAAAGTAGTTAAGATGCAATTAATCTGGGTTAGCGTTAACTAATTCAATTCTTTTTTTCAGCACGAAAGAACATGATTAAGCAACATAATGTTATATATATATATATGTAATATATTTAACATTTTAATTTTTTTTAATAATTGTTGTTTATGAATTAAATAAAGAATTAAATCAAATTTTTCTAATCTATTATAATTAAATATGACTCGTATGTGTTGTTTTTTCGCATGCTTTTATAGTTAACATGTAGCGAATAAAATAGATTTAAAATAATTTTGAATGAAAATAACATTCTCGTATAAAACTAAATAGATTTAGAACTGAATTATAAGTATATCTAAATAATTTGCACGTTATGCGGTAGATCTTTTAAATTAATACGTAATCATTTAAAATTATTACACTTTATCTATTTATGACGATGAGATGTTAGAATAGAAGACCGTACGTGTAACTTGACGACCATAATCGCATATTTACAGACAAACTTATATGTTAATTTTTTTTAATTCGTAATTTGATTAGTTATAAAATTAAGAATTACGCATTTAGTTTTTGTACATAAAAATAAAGTTTATACTTTAATATACCATTAACCGTATAAAATTATTTTTAATCGGGTTCAATTAATTTTGATAATTTTTTATGTATAATAATTTATATATAAAAATTAATATAATAAATTTAAAATCGTGATTATTTTATGTAAATCATATTTTAAATGCAAAAAATTTGGTTTAATGAATTACCCAAAAAGTTATATCATTGAAAAAATGTACCTTAGCTTTTACCTTTATAATAATTATATGTTTGTTTGTACATTTCATAATAAAACTTCACGTGAAAAAAAATAGGTAAAAAAATAAATAAATTACCCAAAAATTTAATCATTAAAAAGGTGTACTTAACTTTTATATTTATGATAACTATATGTTTGTTTGTATATTTCATAATAAAATATTATTTTAATGTGAAAAAACTTTGTACAAAGATTTAACTTTGTAAAGCTAACAAGTTTAAAATTATTAATTGACGTAACAACTAATAAAACTCATTTTAATCGTGATTAATTACGTGAGAGAGCGTATAGTTTAAGTTTAAATAAAATAAATTAATTATTTGTGCAAGTAATTTTAAAAAATTAATTACTACGAATTTTTAAATTTAATTAAAAATAAAATACGAATAAAATAAAAAAAATATATTTAGTAAAGTAAATTTATAAATATTAAATTAAATTATTTTTGTATGCTTTAATAACAAATTTGTCAGAAGACGACAAGACAAGAAAGGTTAAGAGGTTGTTGTTCTGGTGATTCATAGGGGAGAGAAGGAGCGAAGATTCGCGCGCACTCCCACGTGAAAAAAAAGTTCGTCCTGCTGGGTCCCACTTTTTTCTTATTATTAAAATAATTTTTAGTAATAATAATATTTTTTTATATAACTTAATTTTTAAAATTATAAATTTATTTTTAAAATACTGATCCTATTAATTTTAATTAAAAAAATAAATAACTTAAAAAAGTTTTTAAAAAATAGTAGAAAATAAAAATAAACGTAACCAAAACATGTTGATATCAAATAAAAAAAATTAGATCTAAAAAAAAAATATACTTAAATTTATAACGGAATAAATATGTACGTCCTGCAATAAATTTTTAAAATTAATACATAATTTTTTTATTATAAAAATAAAATAATAAAAAAAATCATACGTGTAATTTAAGAATTATGACCTCATATTTATGAGCAAACATAACTCTCATTTTTTTTTATTTTCAATTTGATAAATATCAAAATTAAAAATTATAAATATGGTATCTATACATAAAAAATAAAACTCATAATTTAATTTCCGAAATACATTTAGTCTTATTAGATAATTTTAAACGGACTCGATTAATTTGATAGTTTTTCATGTAGAATAATTTATACGTATAAGTTCACACAGTAAATTTAAAAAATTTAATAATAAAAAAATATGAAAAAATAAAAAAAATGAGATGTAAAAAGCAAAAAAAATAAATATCAAACCATTAATTAAAGAAAATACTAATATATTTAACTTTTGTTCTATATAAATATTTTTTAATCAAAATTTATATAGTTTAATTATTAATTAATAGTTATATACTAATAATAATATAATTAATCTTTCGAAATATAATTTTACTCGAATTCATGTTATTTAATTAATTAATTAAAAAATAAATAAAGAAAAGGATATAAGCGTGCAATTAAAAAAAAAAAAAGGAAAGTGGGTGTATATACTAATAGGAAAAATATATTCTTTTTAAATTTTTAATATTTATGTTTGCTTTTTTTCAGGAAAGCTTTTTGTCAAACAGAGCTCCTCTGCTTCTCCATCCCTTTCTTTTTACTCTGGTTGGCGAGCTTCAGAAGCAAACAATCTGACGGTTAACCCAAAAGAGAAGGCCAACGTTTTCTCTCTTCGTGTTTGTATAAAAACCCACAATGATCTTGAATCTCCGGCAACAAAACGACGAACTCCTTAGACGAAGCTGAATCCTGCAAATGAAAATGATACGAAGTGCTCTTTCCGCGGAGCGAGAAACTCCAGACTCCGGCGGCCGAACCGTGGTTGTCGGCGTGAAGCTTGACTCCCCCAGTAGAGAGTTGCTCACGTGGGCTCTGGTGAAAGTAGCTCAGCCTGGTGACTCTGTGATTGCTCTCCATGTTCTTGGCGAAAATGGTAATTCTTTAGTGACAATAAAAAGATTGAAGACTGGAAAATTTGTTACCGTTTTGTTTTGAAGGTGTCTGGACCTCGTTGTGTTGGTCCTTGAGTTTTTGTTCATTCTAATGTGTAATTTTTTTTTTTACCGAAATGTGTAGAAATTGTGGATCGAAATGGGAGGTCTTCGCTTTTTTCGCTTGTCAAAGCCTTTGACTCTGTTCTTGCCGTTTATGAAGGTTTCTGCAACTTGAAGCAGGTTGATTTTTCTCTCTCCTCAAGTTTTCGTTCTCTCTTGTTCTTACCATTTTCTTATTTTCTCTTGATTTTTGTTTGATTGTGGAGAAAATACCAGTACGTTATGCCTTGTGATTTGTATGCTTGGGTTAGGGTCAGTTGGGCAGATATTTTTGTTCTTTCTTATACCTTATGATCTTTAGTAGTGTAGGTATTTCTGTATATGATTAATCAAGCAGAGACTTGAAATGTAGAGTTGCTGCTGGTGTTTTTTACAGGTGGATCTCAAGCTAAAGGTCTGCAGGGGTTCTTCAATTCGAAAGATTTTAGTTAGAGAAGCAAAATCTTATATTGCAAGCAAGGTGATAGTTGGAACAGCCAGAAATCACCACGCAATCCGGTCTTCAACATCTGTAGCTAAATACTGTGCCAAGAAACTCTCAAACGATTGCTGGGTTCTTGCTGTTAATAATGGGAAAATTCTTTACCAGAAAGAGGGTTTTCAATTAACCCCTAATTGCTCAAAAGGTTGTGGAATTTCCCGGTTTCTAAGTTTCTTTCTTGGTTTTCCATGGCTTTGGTAGAATACTTATAGTGATTTACTTGTTGCAGGAAAGGAAGATCATCGTCCAAATAATTTGTTCAATGTAATTCAGAGGTCAATATCACCGAGTACTAATCGAAAAGTACTAAGTGAAGCCAATGCCAAAGTAACCCCGAAGGAGGCGTATGATCAGGGTGATCACCGGAAACCTGATTTGAGCTTGGTAAAAATCAGCTCAGATGCTTTGGAGGGGATTACGAAGCAGAATTGCTCCATTTGTGGACCATCTGAACCATCTGCTGCATTACCGGTTACATCTTGTAACCAATCTGCAGAAAAATGTTCAGGTGATAATGGTGGTGATGATAAATCCATGGCTATAGTGCCTGTGCAAACGGTAGAGGCACGGTCAAGTTCGATTTCTACGTTGATCAGGCAATTGCCTGAAACCAGACCTGGTTGGCCACTGCTTCGTCGTGCTATTTTAACAGACCGACGTGCAACTGAGCGATCTTCATTGAGGAAAATCTCAGTGGTTCAGTGGGCTTTAAGGTTGCCCTCTAGAAATACTTCATCCATTTCCACGCCAGATGATAAACAGAATGATTCTAGAAAGGGTGAAAAGAAATCTCAGAGTTTAGATGGAGAAAGTGGTGCTATAGTTCCAGTAGGGACTGAAACTGTGAGAATTCCATCTTCTCCTGATTGCAACTCAAGATGCCTACCTAAGGAATTGGAGGGTCTTCATGAGAAGTACTCGGCAACTTGCAGATTGTTTCAATACCAGGAGCTCCTGTCAGCAACATCAGATTTTTCGACTGGTTTGTCTTTTAACTCCTGAAATTCGAAATCTTCTTAATTTCTATAATGGGGAAATTTAATTTTCTGTAACACTTTATAAATGTGATTTCAGAAAATTTGGTTGGTAAAGGAGGCAGCAGTAAAGTGTACAGAGGTTGCCTACCTGACGGTAAGGAACTTGCCGTGAAAATTCTGAAGCCTTGTGAAGATGTGTTGAAGGAATTCGTTTTGGAGATTGAGATTATTACAACTTTAAATCACAAGAACATCATTTCCCTTTTGGGTTTCTGTTTTGAGAACAATAATCTTCTGCTGGTTTATGATTTTCTATCAAGAGGCAGCCTTGAGCAGAACCTTCATGGTATGCCCTTAGAATCTTCCATAATGCTCTGCTCATGCTTTTCAAGCTTCACAGATATTCCTTGCTTGATATCCATATTAAGTTGTAATCCCTCTGATTTCTATCCAACCTTTAAATGATACAGGTAATAAGAAAGATCTGCTTGAATTTGGTTGGACTGAGCGATATAAGGTGGCGGTAGGGGTAGCCGAGGCCTTGGATTATCTGCATAGTGGCACCGCCCAACCTGTGATTCACAGGGATGTTAAATCATCAAATATACTTTTGTCTGAAGATTTTGAGCCTCAGGTAATTTCATTTTGCTCTGGTACTTCTTTTTCCAAATCCATAGATTATTCTCTCACCAGAACAGGAGAAAAAATCTAAAGAAATCATGCTATTCTACTGTTCTTTCCAGCTTTCAGACTTTGGACTTGCAAAATGGGCATCAAAATCCTCAACTCATATGACCTGCACTGACGTTGCAGGAACCTTTGGGTATGTGAAACCGTAGCTTTCTCTACTGGAAAAGAAAAAAGGACCCAGAGTATTTCATTAACATAATGCTTCCTGTTGCAGATACTTGGCTCCTGAGTATTTCATGTATGGCAAAGTAAATGAAAAAATTGATGTATACGCGTTTGGAGTTGTACTGCTTGAGCTTCTTACAGGAAGGAAGCCCATAAGCAGTGATTATCCTAAAGGCCAGGAGAGCCTTGTCATGTGGGTATGTCCTTTTCACTAAGTATGAAACTTTGTTAACACTAAGTTCATATCCTGACCTTGGCTAACAAAACAAGTTATCTATCTTCTCCAGGCAAGACCCATTTTAAATAATGGTGGAAAAGTTTCTCAGTTATTGGATCCAAGCCTATGCAACAAGTATGATCATGACCAGATGGAGAAAATGGTTTTAGCTGCCACTCTCTGCATCAGACGCGCCCCGCGAGCAAGGCCTCAAATGAGCCTGGTAAGTCATTTCTTTATATAATGAAGCAGATAGTAGAAGTAATTACATGTAAAATTCATATGTTATTAATCTGATTGGTGTAGGTTTTAAAGCTCCTCAAAGGGGATGCTGAAGTCACAAAGTGGGCAAGGCTACAAGTGAATGCATCAGAAGATCAACTTGACATGGCAGATGATGAATCCTGTCCTCCACAATCTAATCTACAGTCCCACCTCAACCTTGCACTGCTAGATGTGGAAGATGATTCACTGTCCATTAGCAGCATAGAGCAATGCATCTCACTAGAGGAGTACCTCCGAGGCAGGTGTAGCCGCTCTTCGAGCTTCGACTAATTAACCATTTGAAGTAATAACACCAGAATGCAACTAAACATGGTTGAGTTTGGTGAGATATTTTTGTATATGTGTTTATTTGGTTGGTTACAATTATGAGAGATTGGATAAATGGGTGTTGGATGAGAGGTTGTTTGCAGGTGTGCCCTCCTCCTTCCCAAACTTGTACTACTACTCACAAGTGTTGTCACCACAAAAGACTTTTTCTTTTTTTTTTTTACTTCTCCTCCTTTTTGGAGGCAGAGAAATTTCTTTTTTTGTCAGTTTCTGTATTGATCCATTGGTGTTAGTGGAAATTGTGGTAATTGTTGTACTGTAAATTGGTGAATCCTATATAATAAAATGAAAATTATATCTAACATGTTAAGTATTATCTTAACACTGGTATAATTTAGTTTAAATTTTATACCCAACAAGTAAAATTGGTTGTTGAGATCAAATTAAGTAATAAGAAGACAAGAAGAAGAATTTTAAAAAGTGTAGGTTTGTGGCTCACGAGATGGTGAAAGAAGTTAGGTTTAAACATGGGTCAAGTCCAATCCAAATCATGGAGTGGCTTTCTACTAATATTATTTCAGCTTTGTTTTTTTTTTCTGTTCACTTTTTTCCTCTTCAAATGTGGAACTGTAATTGTACTTGTACACTTGGTAGATGGCGTTAAGGTAAAAAACAAGTCCCCACTCCACGCCGACCGCCACCGACACACTCGCCAATTCAACTCCCTTCCCGCGCCTAAATATCTTTCCATCCCCACCAACCCTCCTAAATGCCAATCCCCCCCCCCCCCCCCCCCAATTTCTCTAACTTATATATATTTTTATATCAATAAAACCTTCAATATATATGTATATGTATATGTATGTATCCATCATGTATGTATTTATGTATGGATTTAACTAGGGGTATACTTCATCCACTATCTATCTCCATGGTCATCCATTTTCCATTCATCTTCACCGTACAAAATTTCATTGGCTTAGGCTACATCCACAATCCTTGTCTTTCAACGCACATGAAAATGCACTTTTTGCCTTTGTCATTTGCCTGCCACTTTTGAATTTTCTTTTCCATAAATACTATTATGTACCCACTACTACATTTTATTAACACTGTGCTGTCCATTAAAAAAACAACTACAGTGCTTATATCCAAGCTAATGAAATAAATATATACTACCGTGTATAGATACATCCATTACAGGAGAATATCAAATCCATATCTTCAGAGCCCACACACTAAAGCCCAACAAAGAACCTAATGCCCACTGCCGCAAAGCTCTTACCTTTTTTCTTGAAGTATCTATTCAAGGCCTCTGGGTTTTCTCTTTCTTCAAATGGGTATCCAAAGATTCATGGGCAAAGTTCTTACCTTTTTTCTTTAAGTATCTCTGCAAGGCTTCTGGGTTTTCCCTTTCTTCAAATGGGTGTCAAAAGATTCATGGGTGGAACCCCAAATCCATTACAAATTGGGATAATATGAGTTCTAATGGTAATCTGCAATCCAAAATGTTTAAAGATTATACAAATCCAAAACCCACTGAGTAGAGATAATACTTTATACCTGAATTCATTTAATTTGATCCACCTAAATCTAATCTGATACTATTTTTTTCGTTAAAATACGGGTCCAGATCAGATCGAGTTCAGATGAATGGAAACAGTAACATATCAGAAGCAGTTCAGACTTGGCTTTACAAAATTCATTTGGGGTTGGGAACAGATTCAAATGGGCCGTATTCAGATTTAGCCGAAGTGGGTTTTAAAATTACTCCCATTGCTATCACTATCTATAGTACGTTTGACTAATAATTTGTGCTCCCTTCCTTATTTGTGGCGTGCGGACTACATGAGTTTTCACGGTACAAAAATCTTTCAGATGCGTGGGACACAAAAACTGCCGCCATGTCCATCTCATTCGCGCTGGCAAACTAACCATTAATCACCTCTGTGGCGGATTTTGATTTTCCGCAGGAACAGAAATGGAGAAGCTAAACACAAAGTGGATAGCAACGGTAGCTAGCATATGGATCCAGTGCACCGCTGGTTCATCATACACCTTCGCCATCTACTCCCCCACCCTCAAGTCCTCCCAATCTTATGACCAATCAACGCTTGACACCGTCTCTGTCTTCAAAGACATTGGCGCCAACGCCGGTATCTTCTCCGGCATCCTCTACTCCGCCGTCTCTCATAGTCGTCATCGCCACCGTCTTCTCCAGGGGCCATGGGTGGTGCACGCCGCGGGGGCGATTCAATGTTTCGTTGGCTACTTTCTAATGTGGGCCTCCGTCGTCGGATTGATCCACCGCCCTCCGGTGCCGTTGATGTGCTTCTTTCTCTTCCTGGCCGCCCACGCGCAGACTTTCTTTAACACGGCCAACGTCGTCAGCGGTGTCCAGAACTTTACTGATTATGGTGGAACCATCGTTGGCATCATGAAGGTTTTCTTCCTTTCGCAATTTATCTTCTTCTCGGACACTTAGTTTTTAATTTAAGAACTTGTGACACGAAAGGAACTGAAATTTTTTATCTTTTGTTCTTGGATGAAATTAATTTTCTAATAGTAGCTGATTTTTCTTGTCCAAAGTTGAACCAGTATATTTGGAATAGTGAATAGAAAGCGTACAGGGGATTTAAGTGATTGCTAAGCGAAGTTTTGGATCTTCTGCAACCCATTTGGCATCCTTGTTGGATGTGACACAATTTTTTAACTTTTTTATTTTTACTTTTTAAACTACTAAGACTTTTGCCTAACCATTCAGATTAGGAAATTGACAAGAAAACAAAATTATTGTAGCTAAGAAAGCTTCATATCCAAACAAGAAACCAATCTGCGCAAAGCCCAGAAACTTGCACAATTAACTTAGAAACACAAGAACAAGGAATTCTACTTGCTAATGGCTGTCATGAAATTTGAATGAGAAGTCTAATGAGCTACAGAATCCCATGTCTACATCTTTTCCTGCTATAAGCTATTGTTATATGTGAATTTGATTTCAAGCCTTTGTATGTTTTGGTAAGATTAGAGGGTAGCCGAGAACATAGGTAGACACATGACATGAGGTAGCCTTATCTGTGTGCCTATGCTTTTTTAAGGTAAAAACGAATGGAATAATCGTTTACCTAAATTTTTGGACTACGAGTTAGACTTACTGAGAGATACCATCTAGGACATCAATGGTTTTAGAACTCACTGAGTTGCAGCAAGTTGTTATTTACCATTGAAATGTTCAGATTACTTATTATGTTATGTTTCAGTTTCTTTGCAATGAGTAAGTTTAGTTGAAGTAATTCCTACTTGCGCTGTAAGTTATGAAAAAACAAAATTGATGGTTTTGGTTCCTGAGCAACTTACAGTTCTATCTACAAAATGTTGACTTGCACTTAGAGTGTACATATTGACTGCCTGTAACATTGTTAGCAAACAGTTGTTTCTTTATAGTGGTCCAGCACTAAGTTTAAGTGTTTTAAGCACAGATTTGGTTAGAAAAAAGGGTGTCATTCCGCCTTCTATTTTTGCCAGGGATTTCTTGGTCTAAGTGGGGCAATACTGATCCAGCTGTATGACACAGTATGCAAGGGAAATCCTACTGCTTACATACTTGTCCTTGCAGTGACACCTACACTTGTCTCCCTCTTGCTCATGCATTTCGTAAGAATATATGGGAGAAGCTCGATTCATGAGAAAAAGCACCTGGATGGTTTCTCAGCTGTTGCATTGAGCGTTGCTGCTTATCTCTTGGTTATTATACTTCTGCAGAATATCTTGGGCTTGCCACAGTGGGTACAGACTGTTGTTTTCATATTTCTTCTTCTTTTACTTGCTGCACCTCTTACCCTGGCGATCAAAGCCGATAGTGATGATACAGAGAGATATTCGAGGACTATTTCTCCTGTAAGAACTCCTTTGATGGACAACCCTGAGCCAACAGTATCCAGCAAATTTTCTGCAGGAGAAGATAAAGGAGAGTATCACAAGGTTCCTGGGGATGCAAAGGATGCTGCTGCATGGGATGGAGACATGAATCTCTTACAAGCAATATGTACTGTCAATTTTTGGTTATTGTTCATTGCCATGATATGTGGAATGGGCTCCGGGCTTGCAACAATAAATAACATCAGTCAAGTAGGTGAATCTCTTCACTACACAACCACTGAGATAAATTCTTTGGTCTCTTTGTGGAGTATATGGAATTTCCTTGGTCGTTTTGGAGCTGGGTATTTGTCAGATATATTTCTACACAGAAGAGGTTGGGGAAGGCCATTGTTCATGGTTATCACTCTAGCAATGATGACCATCGGCCATGTAGTTATTGCTTCTGGTTTCCCTGGCAATCTGTATGCGGGTTCTATTATAGTCGGTGTTTGCTATGGAAGTCAGTGGTCATTGATGCCCAGCATCACTTCAGAAATATTTGGGGTGGGGCACTTGGGCACCATCTTCAACACCATTTCCGTAGCTAGTCCGATTGGTTCTTATATTTTCTCCGTATGGGTGATAGGGTTCATTTACGACAAGGTTTCATCTGATGACAATAACTCTTGCTACGGCACTCATTGCTTTGCGTTGTCTTTCCTGATCATGGCATCCGTTGCTTTCTTCGGTTTTCTCATTGCTCTTGCATTGTTCTTCCGAACAAGGCAGTTCTACGGACAGGTTGTACTTCGGAGGTTGCGCCATTTTTAGAATTTACCGGAATGATGAAGAAATGTTTTCTTTTTTTGGTACAGCCAGAAGGAGAGAAGACAGAATTCTTCGGTTCTTTTGGTGAGGATCTTCGGATCTACTCAGGAATTTATAATTGCATAAGCTTGTTGTATAGCTTTTTTTATGTAGGTATTGTGTGCTTGTGTTCTTGTTATTAAATTGTATGTGCTGATAATTTTATTCATGCTGTTGCCATTTATTCGTATATAAACTAAAATAGTGTTGAAAATATTATACAAGATAGGCCAAAATAAAGTATAAATTGTATATATTAGTATTTTGTATATTTAAATATATACTTTTTATTAATACTAATAAAATAAAGTATTAAAATATTTTAATTATTACTAAACCATGTATAATTAAAAATATTATAATAAGAATTATAAATACAAAAGCATATTTATTTATATAAATTTATTAGTTCCGAGTCCAATATAAAAATTTGGGGAAGTTCAAAGTACGTAGAAACCACGCTGTAAATCATCAAAACCAGAGGCGAGACTAGAAAGGAAAGCAACACGCCATTTGAACGTCAAGAAACAGTGGAAGAAATTTGTAGACAGATTTCGCACCCAAACTCACACATACGCCATGAATCATCCATACCTCCACCAAAACAACTCCCACAGGTACGCTCCTTTCTCTCCTCCTCCTCCTCCTCGTCCTCCTCGTCCTCCTCGTCCTCCTCATTCCTTTCATGAAAACCCTACTTTTTATGGCAATCATCACCACCACCACAGCTACCATGCGCTGCCACCGCATCAGTTGCCGCTACCACCTATTCCTCCATCGCAACCGCAGCCGCAACAACAATTGCCGTCCTACCGACCTTTCCCTCCTCAGCGCCCATACGATCTCCGTCAATTCATCTATAATCCTCACCCGGACGATCGTATGAATCATCACCCCAGATCACAGCCGGCGGCCCCTTCGTCCTCCTCACACCATCAGTTCCATGATCTACCCGACTCTTCTTGGCCTACCCATCGGGTCATCCTCAACCACCGAGTCTCCCCAGTCAAACGAGAGGTCCGGCCTGATTTGTGGGATTATCTGACCCGGGTTGGTACAGAGAATCGGCCGCATCAACACCATCATGTTGATGATTTGGATCACCACCGTCAATTTGACGGCAGAACCGTGTCCCAGGATCGGACTATTGATAGGTTTAGGCAGGATTTAGAGGGTGATTTTAGGTTTAGGGAGGAGCTTAGCAATAGGGGGTTTGGACATAATGTGCGAGAAGATTATGCGAGGGATATGATTGAAGAGAACTATAATTGTCATTCTGATAGATCTTCCAGGGATGTGGGCCTTGTAATGAGGGTTTATGAATCCAATTCTAGTCATTACGATAACAGTTATGGTTCAGCCTCAGAGGAGGGAGTGATTAGGAGCAATGCGAGAGATGGCTCAACTGACAATCCAATATGGGTTGATGAGAGAGACATCCGGGATTCAGCGATTGAGATGGAAAATGCCGAGATTGATGATGGAGAAGTGGCTCGCATTCTTTCAAGGAAAGTTGGTTCTCATATTACACCGGCAGAAAGATATAACGACAAGGGTAGCAGAGAGAGTAGTCATGAGCTCGGTCGTACTCCATGGAAGCAGATACAAAAGAAGAGTGCTTTTCTGAGGATTCAAATGGCAAAACCTAACCACAGGAATAGAGAGGACAATCGGTTGCATTATTCGGGTTATTTTGAGGATACCAAATCTAGTTCATTCAGGGGTAAAGGTTCAATGGCGGAAGACAAAGAGAGAGAGGGAAGCCCCATGGAGCTTGATGTTTCTTTTAAGTCGAATTCATTGGTAGCCAAGGCAATTGTGGCACCTTCAAGTTCAAACATTTCTGGTACTAGTTTGACACCTAGGAGTAGCAAAATTCGGAAAATCACTATGCCCAACAAAGAATATAAGAGCTCACAACCTGCAAAACTCAATGAAGGCATTCCAAAACTAGATATTTCCACCCATGTTAGCAATAAGGCCTCTGGTTCGAACAGGGACTCAAAACAAGCTAAAGGGGAAGATGCGGCTTCCAGTATTGATACCAAGATAAATAATTCAACACGGCCTTCTAGTGGGACTGGGGGTTTGCTGGGAAAGACTAAAGTTGAAGAGTATCCCAAGGATAGTGATTTGGACAAGGATGGCACTGATGCTGATCCTAGTGAACCCAAAGTTATTAAGAAGAAAAAAGTTGTGAAGAAAGTAGTGAAGAGAGTTACTAAGCCTCCATCACGATTGTTGTGTTTAGAATTAACAGGGAAGGTTGAGGAATCTTTAAAAGAAGATAGCTCTGGTCATGGCTTACTCGCGGAGTGCAGTGTTGAGAATATTGCCACACCTTTACAGGAGAAGGCACCTGCTTGTATATCACGTGTGTGCGCTGTCGATTCCCTGCCTTATGCAAATGAAGCAACTCTGTTGCCCGAGAATGGTATGGAAGATGGTTCTCCAAAGGAGACAGTATTGAAGAATGTCGGCACTGAATTTAAAAATAGTGCATGTACTGTGTCAAATAATGATGGGTATTGTAATAAACCACATAATGAAACAACTATTACTGACATCACTAATGTTGAAAATGTCCACAAGCCATTTTGTCAGAAGGGAGGTACCTTGCTTCAGAATGGTACTCCGATGGAATTTTTGGATGTTTCATTTTCTGTTGGAGGTAGAATTAGCTCCGGGTTGTTAGGTTCAAAGGAAAACAGTATCCATGAGAACTTTGTAAACACTAGCAACCTTGTCAGTGGGATGGATACCACCGTCAGCCTTGACTATAAGTTATTCAATTCTCAAGAGAGTAATTTTTTTTCTGAAACTGTAATCATGGATTCTGCTTGCAAGCAGGTTTCTGAAAACCATGTCGATTTGTCAGTTGAGAGTGGTATTGAAGAAGGTTCTCCACAGGTTATTTCTTTACAGGACTGTAGTGTACTTAACACAGCATCTAATTCAGTGGAAACCAGAACTAGAATTGGCTTCTCGCATGCAAAATCCTGCAACAATAGCAGAGATGCCTTCACAGATTCAGACAGCAGTTTAATTGATGCAAAGGAAGTCAACCATGTATTGGGCAGTACTACTTGTGGACAGGCACATTGTGATGCAGTCACAACATCACCAAAGAATGGTTTGGCAAAAGGACCTCCAGATGCAATAATGTCAATACAAGGCAATGATGAAGATAAGCCTAACATTTGTAACAAGGGAGAAGTTTTGACTTATCAGGTAGATTTGTCAGGTTCAGTAACAAATGGCATGTGTTTGGGGTCCATAGATGTAGATAGCTTTCATCCTCCGGATACAACCTTAAATTTATGTCATAAAAATTTTAGACCTGCTGAAGGTACAGATATCGAAAAGGGTCGTGTACATGTTAGCCTTCAATCACGTGCTGGTGGAGTCGATGCTTTGCATTGTTCCAGCTTAATGGATGGAACTTCGGGTAATGAGGTTTCCATCTGCAGTCTTTCTAACGTTGGATCAAGTGTGACCTCTTTAGAGAGAGAAGAAGGGATGAAAAGCCAAGTGACTTTTGAGGGATCGTCTAGTCCAACAGCATCCTTGACTAATGAGAGGGTTTTAGTTGCAGACTTTTGCAAATCTATTATTGAATTGGCCTCTAATTCTAAGTATTGTCTGCAAGAGGAAGTTATGCTATCTAATGAGATAACCTCTTCAGATTTGCTGCCTTCTTCAGAGGGAACTTCTGTGATGCTTGAAACTAGTACAGTAGGAGGATCCTCTCAGACTGTGGACTCAGTTAGAGATGCCTTTTTGGATGATGGTCAAAAACACCATCTTCCAAGGGTTAATTCTTGTTCCGCTTCTGGAAACTTGCCAATTCCATGTGAATTATATCTTTGTGAATCAGGATTGCACGGTGAGCAGATAAGTAATGCAACACTGACTAAGGCTGGAAAATGTTGTCAAAATAAGATTCTGGACATGGAAAGTAGCGAGAGGGAAAGGATGGATATAGATGCTCCAGAACTGCAAGTTTCGATTTGGGCCAACACTGCTCAGTGCCAAATTCCTTCAGAACGTCGATCTCCTGATTTAGGTTCGAGATCCTCTGTGTTCAATTACCTTCCTATATTTGCTGACAGGCCCATTGATATACCCATGGAGTTTGCAGCTGATACGCAATCTTATGTGGATGGGCAAGCATTTCTTGAAAATGCGTTTGAGGGTAAAAAATATTTGAATGGGAAGTCTGCCTGTGATGATGGGTCTACTGTAGTTAACTCTATATCATGTTCGCCGTGTACTGGCATTAGTAAAGATCATTCAGTGAGGGAAGATCACCCACGTACTAGTAAAGAAGGAGGATTGCCAACAACAGATCCCAAGTGTACCACCCAAAATCTTCACTTGGTGAATGGCGAAACACATGAGAGGAAAAATGATCTTAATCCTGCTTTCAGAAAAAGTTATCCTGCTTGTTCATCTGCAGCTTTTACTGCCACAAAAAATGTAACCTCATCAGCCCGAATCACAAAGCGACGAACATGGCATCGCACTGGTAGTGCTTCTGTATCTGTTACCCCAGGAAACAAAACTTTGTCAAGTACTGTTCCTCTGCAAGGGCAGTTGCTAAAAAAAATCTCAGAGTCTTCAAGTACTTACATTCGTAAGGGTAACAGTCTTCTTAGAAAAGCATCTCCAAGTGCTGCTCCTGCTACTTCTCATGTTTTGAGTCCATCTGTTTATCACTTGAACTCTTTGGGTGTAGATGAAGTCAAAGGTGTAAAATGTGATGGTAAGACTGATTTTACAGCTCCTCCAACTGTTTTAAAAGCAGGAGTTAGTGCTCCATTGGAGAGGCCCAGAACACCTCCTTTACCCAGTATCACCAAAATTCCAAATCATGCTACTGGTTCTTTGAGGGATTTTGTATCCTCACCATTTACCGAGACTCTAGCTACTGGCTGCTGTGACACTGTTCCTGATCTTATTAAATCTGCAGAAACTGATGTGTCAAACTCCTATGATAAAGGATTGAGAGTTTCTGAAATTCCTTTAAATGAAGCTACTTCAGTTAATAATGAGTGCTTGAATGAACTGAATGATGTGAACTTGGCTCCATCACATGTGAAGAGAGTAACCTATGTCAAGCGTAAATCTAATCAGTTGGTTGCAACTTCGAATGTTCAAACTGCTGATAAGACCCAGCCCTTTTTGTCTGATAGCTACTACAAGAGGAGAAAAAATCAGCTTATTAGAACTTCAGTAGATAATCACGTCAACCAGGCAATCTCTTCACCTGATAGTCCTGCCATCATTGAAGGGCAAACAGTTCCTAGGCCTATTTCTGACAAAAGCTTCAGCGTGAGGCTATCTCATAAAGGTTTACTCTTGAACTGAACCTCAGTACTATTTTTATTATTCTATAGCACTATGCATTTACCTGCATCATCTTGCAGTGAAAGTGACCAAACAGATATTACAGGCGGGTATGTTATTGAAGGCTTGCTGGTAATGGATAGATTTTTTTATTTCTGTTGGCCTCTTTATTTGTGCTTTCTGTGATATAGGTAGAGATAATATTATTTGGTAGATTGGTTTATGGATAGAAAAATCCAGCAATTGTATTAAACTTCTGGTTTCCCAGCAAAGTAGATAAGAGAATTCTTCTCTTGAATAGTTCTGATCTGTATTGATAAATGTGAAGGTTTGAGACTACATGAGTATTTATATCTTACTAGTTCTAGTCTTATTATTTTTTATTCTTTTCAAGAGACTGCTAGGGGTTTTCCCTATGCTATTCCATAGGCAAGACATCACACAAGACCTCATCTTTATAGCCACTCCCATGTTATATTTTACTGTAGACCTCATTGTTATTTAGTTCTAAATATTGGTGGTAAAATGTACTCTCGTGTATTTTGCTTCATCCCCCAGCTCAGTTCTTCAAGTATTGATATAGGACAAATAAAATTGATTTGTTCTCGTGGGGGAAGGGGGAGGGAGGAGGGGGTGTGTGTGTGGAAACCTAGATATCACATCTAAGGTTTTTAGGTATCACATATAAGAGTTGATTGAATCACATAATTGAGTATTTAGAAATTCTCGAAATATTTTTTTGAATAATTGAATAATAATCTCCAAGAGGTTGTATATGTATCTGTAGCGTGTTAGCTAAGTCTTTTCCGAATAGACTAGGAAATATTTTAAACTTGTAAGATTAAGAAATTTAATAAAATAGGAAACTGATGCTAATAAGATTAGGAAAAGTAAAACATAAATAAACTAGAAAAAATAAAGATAACCTAGATAAATTGCCTATGGTCCATCATGTATCATGTATTCTGTCATTGCTTATTATATTTTTTCATAGTCTGATGATTCTTTTTGCCTGGTCTGAGATTCAGAAAGATGTCAAAGCTGATTCCCTTTTTTTTTGTTTTGAATTAACTGACTAAATTATAGTTATTAACTGGTTTATGTCAGAATTCTGGTTTGAAAACTATTTGTTAAGCAATTAGACTTGTTTTAAATTATTATATCGTAGCAACTATTGATTCTGCTCCTGCCATAATTCTTTAGTGTGGTGCTCTGCATGTATTTGGAAGGTCTATGTTGCTGTAGATGAAACCCGCAATAATTAATGCAATACCAATTTGTTTATTTCAAAGCATTCTTCTTCTCATAACCATGATGTTAAGCCCAGTGGTAAGGATTCCTTCCTTCTTCCACAGGCAGGTCACAGGTTTCGAACCTGTATTAGGTATTTGTCCCTTGTTTCCATCTGTTGTGGAGGGAATTCTTCTGCTTGTATCTCTTGGCTTGCCCTAAGGGTAGTATCTTATCTTGAACTGAACTTTTTTAGTTTGTGGAACTTTTCTGGCCATATCCAAGGAGAATTAGCTACGCTGGTTGTCCCTTTACACCCTTTGAAATCTAAAAAAATATTGTTCTCCTCAGATTTATTGGGAGATAGACCAGAACTCAAACTATCTTGTCTTTTGAGAGCTGCCCTTCTGAGAGATTTTTATTTTGCAGCTGTTGTAAAGCCTATGAAGCGTTCAAAATTCTCTCTGGTGTGGACACTGCATGGTGCAGATATATCAAAAAGTTATGGTAATTCATTGAAGCGTCAGAAGGTCTTGCCTCATTTGTTTCCCTGGAAAAGAGCAACATATTGGAGAAGTTTTACTCCGTACTCGGCTTTTGTTTCTAGAAATAACTCTCTATCTACAATCAGGTATATTGGCATTTGAATTTTGTTTTAATTCCTGCACCTGCCTTTTGCTATATGGAATTTACTTGACAATGAGGTACTCTTTTTTCAGTAAAAAATTATTGCTGTTGCGAAAGAGAGACACTGTTTACACTAGGTCAACTCATGGGTTTTCACTTCGAAAATCCAAGGTTTTAAGTGTTGGTGGATCTAATTTAAAATGGTCGAGATCCATTGAGAGGGACTCAAAGAAAGCTAATGAGGTTATACTCTAGTACACATCAATGAACAAATCATGCTCTCTATCCTAGTCATACCAGTTATTGAGTTCTATTATTGCATACACAGGAGGCTACACTGGCAATTGCTGCAGTAGAGAAGAAAAAAAGAGAACGACATGGCACTAGATCTGCTGTTTCTGGGACAAAAAAGAGAAGTCATTCCTCACGTAAGTCCCTTAGTACATAATTGTGCCTAGGTAGAGAATCAGTGATCTCGGTAGTAGATGGATAACATTTGTTGGCTATAATAATGCTTTTTATTGGGCTGTGATGCCAGCATTCTTTGTGAATCTTTGTTTTGTGATTTCATTTGATGGCTGTGCTTCATCTGAGTGATGCTGAAGATATTTGATACCTTTTTCAGGTGAACGTATATTCCGCATTGGTTCAATTCGTTACAGAATGGATTCTTCAAAGCGAACCCTTCAGAGGATCCCAGGTATTTTGCTCTTGATTTCTTACTGTGCATGAAAAGTATTAAGGAAATTTGAACTCGTCCTTCTTCTTTTTCTTCTTTTAGGAGCATTACTTCAATAATAATATATATAAGATAGAAAATTCTGAGTTTTGTTATGTCTAGGTTTACTTCCATTTTTGTTGGCAACTCTTTCAGTGAATAATAAGATGGTAACCTCTAAATTCTAGGAAGGATCCTGATGATGGATTCTGTAAATAAAAAAAGAAAGATCCTGATGAAGGCTAATTCTTTAGACACTGCTGCATATCTCTCTTGAATGATTAACTAATAATCATGTTAGATGGCACCTGCATTTGAAACCTTTTTCTTTTCTCCTTTGGCTTTGATAGAATGCAGTATCAAAAGCTTTAGAATGCGAGAAGTGGGAGTAGGTTTGTCAGTAAGAAGATCCAATCGGATCATTTAGTAACATTTGATTGTTACTTGAGAATTTTGTTCTCTTGGTTGTTCTTTTAGGAGCAGTCAAGTTGGGTGTGTGGAACACATGTCACGTGGTATTGTGCTGGTTTTATTGATCCTCATTTGGTTCACTATCTCTTAAAACATTTGCTTTTTAGGAATTACTCTTGACAGCTAAATTCCATTGTGTCTCTGATGCTAACTGCAATTGGGGGAATCATTTGTTACTTGGAGTGATAGTCTAGTTGTTAATAGTTTTGAATCATTTATCATTTAACTTTCCTATTAGTGGTCTTCCCTTCAGAATTATGGCTTCAAATGGTGCGGAGTAGGGAAGACCAAATGTGGCTGTTTATAGTTGGTGGTATAGATTCTATTACAGTTGCTCTGCATGTTGGAAATTTTACCCGATTGTTACTTAAGTGGATCAGTCGTCCTCAGATTTGGTGATTCAGATTGATGGCCTTAGGCTTGATTTTTCAATTTTGAAATATTTTCTTTTTGCTTTTTTATTTTTTTCTGGGCAATTGCAATTGATAATTTATTTTGTTTTTATGTAAATGTTGATGGTGAGTTTGTTCCTAAATTACTATTTCTTTTATGTTTGGTTTAGATGAATCGTCATCATGCTCTGCTGGTTTCCTGTTAGAAGATGAGGCCAAGAAACCGTATGTTCCTAGAAGATTAGTAATTGGCAATGATGAGTACGTTTCTGTTGTCCTACTTAGATACCTTATCAAATACCCGAAACTCATTGCAGCTGATATAAACATTTTTTGAAATGTGGTGCTTCAACGTATATATTACAGAAATTGGATGAATTCCATTTTTGGCAGGTATGTTCGAATTGGCAATGGTAACCAGCTTATTAGAGACCCAAAGAAACGAGCTCGTGTTTTGGCAAGTGAGAAAATTCGGTGGAGCTTGCACACTGCCAGATTACGACTGGCTAAAAAGCGGAAATACTGTCAGTTCTTCACCAGATTTGGCGAATGCAACAAAGATGATGGAAAGTGCCCATATATTCATGATCCTTCCAAAATTGCAGTCTGCACAAAGTTTTTGAATGGTCTATGTTCCAATTCAAATTGCAAGTTGACTCATAAGGTTCGGGTGAAATCGTGTTAATGGAAATTGATTTGGTATTTGCTAAAATTGGGTGGCTTGCTTGGATGATGTGTTATTATGTTATTGTGCAGGTCATTCCAGAGAGAATGCCAGATTGTTCTTATTTTTTGCAAGGTGAAGTTTGCAATATAATGCTTCTTGTGACCTATTTAAAAGAAACAAAACTCTTAAACAGGTTGCTTTGCAGGTTTATGCACCAACACAAATTGTCCTTATAGGCATGTGCATGTGAATCCAAATGCCCCTGCTTGTGAAGCATTTCTCAGGGGCTACTGTGCTGATGGAAATGAGGTAATAGAATTATTATCAAATGACACTATGTTTATTGCATTTAGGAATTGCCTGTTATCTTGCTAATAGCTATGGCTTGGTGTGCACCTATACCGAAATGCAAGTCCTATTTCTCAAAAAAGAAATAGCCACAATCATTTGTTCCTGAATGCCTTTCTTCCTTTTCAACACCAAAGAAAATCAGGGTAATCTCATTAATTTTGTGCTTGGGTTTGTTACTTATCATGATTAGTCTCTTGAAGGCCATCCCAGTAAGTATTGGGAGCATGATACGGCACCCCCTTCTGATAAATTAATGGATGATAACCTATGGGATGAATTTATTACTGGGGAATATTTGTGCAAGTCAAAGTGTTGTACTCCTTGTAAGACAGGTTAAATTCATGAGACCATGGGGCATGGTCAAATGTTATTTTTTATACTTGAGCATTAACGGCAACTAGAAAAGCAACTACTATAATAAATTTCCTGTAAGTAGATGAATTTTTGAGTTTGTTTTTAAAGCTAGCTACTTTGCTTGTGGCAATTGGGGAAAGTAAATAGTTTTGTGAGCTTAGAATTACTTTCTGAGAAGGAAAAGAAGGTCCCTTGAAAGGTATCAAGGGACTGCCGCACCTATGTAGCACAATTTACAAAATAGTGAAAGGAGAAAAGATCTATGAGGTCAACAATATTGGCCTCATTACTGATAGAATGGTCCTCAAGGAAAAAAGCCCTGAACTGATGATCCTCAAGTTATTCCATGAGGGAGAAAAGGATCATCAAAAGTTGCTTTTATTTCTCTTTTCAAAGACCCAAAAGATGATCAATGTTAATAAGCTGCAAGATGACTCCTAACCCGCGGCTTGCTCTTTACCAGACCTCTTACCACTCAACTAAGATTCGTCAAATTGGGAGTTTCCCAAAATCTGCTAGATTCAGAACGCCAAAGAAGAAGATGACTCGGGATTCATTCTTTTGTTTAAGTTTTAGGATTAGTTGAACATCAGGTAAATCTGTTATGCTAAATTTCTTTGCTTGATATTCCTTTTTTTAGAAGCTAAGAACTTTATCCCTCTTAAAAGTAACTATTTACCAGACACCATCATGCCTTGAACTCTATTCTTCTTGTCATACTTGTGCTACGTGGCCTTGAGATCTTAAGGTTTCAGAACATATAGATCAGTACCAACCCAATTTCTACAAATTAGTAGCGTTCACTAACAAGATCTTAGTATGGTAAAGTCATCTGCTCCAAGTTACTTGTGTATCCAATCCCCAGGCTGTAGCTCCTAGCCTTTGTATTTAAATTACTGTAATCACCTACCAATCATATATGATATGGTACATGTCATGATGCTATATAAAAATATAAAATTTGTGATACTACATAATGGTATAGTATTCTTTTATGCACGTTCTCTTTTCTTATGTTCAATTTCATCATCTTCATATGTAATTATTGTTGCTGCTTTTTCTTCATTAGACTTGTTTTTCCCAAATGCTTTGTCTCTCTTTCCCTCTCTCTCTCCCCACCTCCCCCCTCCCTCCCCTCCCCTCCCCGTGGACACGCGGTCGCCAGCAGTTTTGGATGAGTAAAATGGAATATATCTCTGCTCACAGTGTCGGAAGAAACACAGCTATGTTTGCCCTGCTTTTGAGGCAACAGGGTCCTGTCCACAGGGATCCAAATGCAAGCTTCACCACCCCAAAAACCGAAGCAAGGGAAGGAAAAGAAAACGATCATGTGCACAGAAAAATGCTCGAGGCAGATATTTTGGTTCGTTACATGTTGAAATTACTGAGCCTGGGTCAGTGGTGCTTGAGAGGCATTCTATGCAAGAGGAAAATGCAATTTTTGGAGGGAAATTGACTGATTACATTGGGCTTGACGATACTGATGGAGAAGTTAGTGATGGAGAAGCTGGAGAAAGCAATGACCTAGGGAATGAGAAGACCACCTTTGGCGAGGGAGATCTCTCAGATTTCCAATTTGATGATCTTGATGAGCTAATCAAACCAGTTCGTATCATGACACCTTCCGACTGGCCAGACAAACGGGTGAAGCATGCTTTTAGCTATTCTATGGCGGAATTCATATTTTTGTTGCACTTCAGCAAAGATTGATTATAATGCATCATCTGTTTTCTTCTTTTGCAGGATGATTTTGTTATCTTTTCTGGTATATAGATAGGTTGTTATCTTCTCCAAATAGAGCATAGTCTTTTTTTCGGGTCCCTTTTGCACTCTTATACTATGTAGGTAGGTATCTGTATAGGTTGTCAACCTTATATAGATAGGTTGTTGTGATTTGTAGGTATACGAAGTTGTCTCTTGTACATGAAACATGATACATTTCAGAAATGATATGGAAGTTTCAAATGGCTCGAATTACAGAATGTGTTGAATCCTCGATATGTGTGTGCTACTCTACTCTTCTGTTCTTTCTTTTGTGTGATCAAGGTAAAAAAATTACCTTATGTGATCAAGGTAAAAATTACATCAGTAATATCTGCCAAAGCTCTCTTATTGAGAACTGGCAGGTATTTAACCTAAACTCTTATATTGACCAAGCTCTCTTATTGAGAACTGAAATGTATTTGAACCTAAACTCTTATATTGAGCGTTGGAAGGTCTCACGAGTGGGTTAGGTGCTTGGATTCTTTTGTCTATATTGTCCGAGTACGAGACACTTGCACTTGCCAACTTTCACGTCTTTGATTATTATTATTGTTGTTGTTATTTTAAATAAACTTGTAGTACCAAATATGTGACTGCTTACAATTGTAAGCTACCTATAAGCTATTCTTTTTCCCCGCCGAGGATGGAAGAGTCTTATGTTGGGTGGGATCCATTTTTTCACTGTTGCGTATTTAGAAGTTCATTACCTACAAGGAGAGCAAATTCCTTAAAAAAAAAAAAAATTAAAAATTGGTAGTGTGGATAATTTTATAGGTTAATTTAAAATAAATTTACACCATTTTATAATTTAATTATATGTAGATTTTTTAATAAATTTTATAGATAATTTTATATTAAATATAATTTAAATATTTTAATCTATAGATCTTTTACGGTCGTTTCTAAAGTCCAAAGGTTGCATGATATGGGTCATGAAGGGATTAAATGTTACGTTATTGAATATTTTGAATGGTTGAGGAAAAATCGTATGGCCCGAGGCATCCATCTTTATTGCAACCCAAAAGAACTTAGAAACTTCTCTTTTCTCTTCACCGCACATAATGGTTATCTAATAAAACAACAAATCTTATCCATACAAATGAAATGAATGGATCCAATTCTCGTGGTTTCCTACTAAAATTTCCAAACCAAGTAGGACTCAACCGGAATTGCAACTATATTGAGAAGTTGAGAAATTTGAACCACCAAAAAGGCAATGGCAACCTCTTACATGACCTGTACGAAGTTCGCTATGATGGGTTGTATTGAAGGAAAAAGAAGAGGACTAAAAAAGAGAAGGGTAGTCTCTGTTTCAGCTCAGCAGCAAGCTGAGGTCCAAGAAGGACAGCAAAGAAAGTTTGAAGAGCAGCAAGAGACAGTGAGGCAACAGGCCAAACAGCCGAGACCTGTTGAACCACAGCTGAATGTTAAGAGCAAAAACATGACCAGAGAATATGGTGGTCAGTGGCTGAGTAGTGTCACCCGGCACGTCAGAATCTTTGCTGCCTATATTGATCCAGAGACCTCTGAATTTGATCAGACCCAGATGGATAAACTCACCCTTATACTTGACCCTACAGATGAGTTTGTGTGGACTTCTGAAACTTGCAACAAGGTCTATTCATATTTCCAGGAGCTGGTGGATCACTATGAGGTAATTCCTTCAATCCTAGCACTTCAAGTTTGCAGGAAAATTATCTTAAAGTTGAAAATCTTCCTCCTTTGATACATATCGACTTCGATTCTTCCATCTTTAGCATCATATTTATTTTGAATTCTTCATTTTCACCATGTCATCATCAGCTTGCCTAGAATGTCAACTGGCTTTGGCTAGAATAATAGGTACTACAGCAGGCAACTATAGGTTAGGTAGGCCAGGATGCAAAAGTTCCTTTTTTTCCCCCTTCGCATGGCAAACATGATATAGGCTCTTATTGGGTCGGAACTAACAATTAAAGATGGAAGCATTGGACTTTCATAGTTACGTTATGTGAAAAACAACTCCATTCCCATAAAACAACCTGACTAGTCCACTGTGCAAAGGTTAGAATTGGCAATGCCTAAATTTCCAGATCTCTCTGGAGATTCAAAGTTATAAGCAGCATTATTATGCTTCCTCTTCCCCACCCATGCGTCATTTCTTTAGTTCATGGAGAGGAAGCACGTACTGATCCTTATGAGAACTAATAACTTGCAATGAACAGGGTGCTCCGCTGACGGAATACACACTTCGTCTCATTGGTTCCGATATAGAACACTATATAAGGAAGTTATTATATGACGGTGAAATCAAATACAACATGAATGCCAAAGTACTCAATTTCAGCATGGGGAAGCCACGTGTTCTATTTAACAGCACTGCCGACCAGCTTCAAGATGTAGAGTGATTACATCAAAATGTAACCGCAAATTAATACATCGGCTTGTAGCATGTGAAAATAACCACATTTTGAGACAGTTTGCCCTGCAGAGCTATTGTGTCATACACCAATCCAAGCCTAGGGCTTCACAAAAAAAGGACAATCCTGAAGTTCCAAATTTTCT
Source organism: Carica papaya (assembly GCF_054855325.1). NCBI lineage: Eukaryota > Viridiplantae > Streptophyta > Magnoliopsida > Brassicales > Caricaceae > Carica > Carica papaya. Next base: position 28,415,586 of record NC_142309.1, read on the forward strand.
GGTCATTTGCCATTACTAGATACGTGTTCCATTTGCATCAAGAGATCTATGGTATCCAGAGATCTATGTTATCACAGACAAATCATCCGGCAGAACTTCTGGCATCACCTCCAAACATGCCGAATCCAACCATGGTCGAAATGCTCCTTCATGGGCCACATTCTGACAAAGAAACCCAAAATTTTAGGAAGCAAGTGTTACCACGTGATTTTTTTCTACAAATAAAAAATTGATATGCATTCATGTATAAAGATACAATTACACTGGAAAAACAAGCTTCTTCACATGTAGTAAAGAAAGCACCATAAGAAACATGATAAACTATGTGCTGGTTTCCCTGTTTTATTCATTTTTTAGCTGAATTTAAAAAAAAAAAATTGAATTTAACATCTCTGTGTAGTATGGAGATTAAAGACGCAGCATCTTATTATACCAAACTCACAAGTAACTTGATAAACAATGCCATAATACTCACAAGTTTAGTTCATCATAATTAGACTTTCAAACAGCATATTTCACTGTTATGATAAGAAAGAAATGGTAGGTTATTTCTCAATCTCCATTAACTTCTTCAGAGATTAGGAATAATCATCATCAAATAAGTTCAGGATCAATTTTTGTTAAAAATGACATGGAACTCCTTTGTTGTTAAGTTTTTGCAAGTGAAATACAAAGAGAATGCCAAAACTCTATAAACCAAAATTTTTCCAAATACCTCAAGAAGTAAATGTAAATGAACAGTTCTACTTCCTACGACTTTATGATACCTCAAAGAAGTGCAGGGCAGGATACCAAAGCAAAGACAAAGAAGCATGAAATAAACCACTTACAGTCAACCAATAGAAAAATCCTCGCAATAGGTTCAATACTTTTGGGCGATCCATTGCATGTAACTTAATCATTTCTGCAAGATCTGCAAATACAAATGCAGAGTTTTGTAATTTTAACAGGATTCCATGAAAATGAACTGCAAAAAGTCTGAACTCGAAGGCTACAGGAGAAAAGCATATGGAAAAAGTCTAGCAGAGGCCACATTGAAAGAAATCTGCCATCAAAAATGAAAATCAAAAGAGTTGATATCTTATTTGAAATCATTTCCAAAACCACTAATAGGAATATGTCAGGTTTAGCACGATTCACAAGAGGCTTTTAGGTTTGCAGTTGACAGAAGATGATGGAAGGTAACAACTAAAGAGATCGTAATTGCAATTTAACCGTTTTATTTTAGGCTGCATTGGTATAATGCTCTATGCAATAGTGCAAATGCATGTGCATCCACAGCCTGGTGCAGGGCATGAGCGTCCTTCTTTGCCACATTTTAGAAAACTGGATTTCCCGGTCTTGGTCATCTCGACAATTTAACACACTGCCATGAGTTCAGAAAAAATATGAACATAGAACATACACGTTTGAGGCATCTTTTAGATGTTTTTACTCTGATGCGCCTGTTCCTGAACACACATCACAGCCACCACCACGTTTTGGTTCTGGATGTCCTCCATAGCCCATGCCACTGCAGTGAAGAGGCTGTCCATTCAGGAGATTGATCATTGGCAGGTGCAAGGATTGTGTTTTAATTCCGATGAAAAATTTGAACTGGACCACTGCTGTAAAAAGTTGGAATGCTTAGAGTTGGAAGATTGATCCAGTGATACAGAAAATTCTGAAATTCTAGCATTGCCAGAATCAGTAACTGTAGCAGCGGGTGAAATTCTCTCTTGAGGACGAGCACCATTTTAGATCCTTGAAACTTTCAGCTTCGTCTTTCTTTGGAATGAGTACAATAAATGTTGAGTTTAGGGATTTAATAAACTCACCATTATGATGAAATTCTCTAAAAAGATCATGTATATCATCTTTGATAATAGACCAAAAAGTTCAGATAAATCTGAGATTGAAGTCATCAGGTCCAGGGGATTTATCTTTATGCTTTTTAGTGCAACAACAATTTCATCCTCAGAAAAATCCTGTTCAAGTAGTTCTCTGCGGGCATTGCCAAGAGTGTCAAAGTGCAAATTATCTAGCTTTGGTCTGATTGGAAATTCCTCAGTGTAAAGTTGTTGGAAATATACTTTGGCAGCTTCTCTCAACTTCTCATTACCGAAGGTCACCTCTCCTTCAACTTCATCTCTTCAACATAATTATTTCTTCTTTTTTGATTAGCAAGATAATGAAAAAATCTTGTAGTCTTGTCACCTTTAATCCATTGTTATCTTGATTTTTGCTTCCAAGAGACTGCTTCCCGTTGAAGTTTTTTGGCCAGCTCATTTCTCAACTAGTTCCTTTTGTCACATCAGAATTATTAAGCACAGAAAGGCCTTCTTGTTGCTCTAACAAGTTGAATTCATTCATCATGCCATTGATTGCCAATTCATCTTTGATTCCCACCTCCTTAGTCCATTGTTTAATAGCATTTTACAGCGATTTGAGTTTATAATTTCTTGATTCTACATTAATAAAATGCCTCCTGCAGCGCCCGAAGCCTGAAGATGAACCCACCCAATGTCTTTGATGCCTCAAATGCTCTTGACTAGCGAATCATTCATATTCTCTATTTTAGTTTCCTAAAGACAAACAATATTCGGCTTCCACCGATTAAGACATCCTTTTATCACACTCTTTTTTTCACTGTCCTTTAATTCTCGCACATGCCATGAAATGATTTTCCCTATCATTGACAATTTTTTGCTTTTCCCCTAGATCCAGCTTCTTCTTACGTCTTCCGTCATAATTAATTGATGAGTACAGACGCCTTAATTCTCTTGAGCCAGCTTCCTTTTTCTTCTTTGTAGTACTAAGACTTTCATCGTTCAACTTTGCTTCATTCAGTCTCTTTCAAAGTTCTGAAAACAGGAAGAATGCATGATGTTCCAAACCCTGCAGTGAGATCCCGAGTTCCGCACTGATTTGTTGTATGTTCCTGACAACCCACTCCGAGTACATTTGTTCAAGAACCCATTTGGGTTGCTCAACACTAATAGCTCTTAGGCTGTTATCCAGACCTGTCTCAGGTATAATAGTAATTTTAAGGCCGGTGGAAGAGGAAGCCATACCTTCTGAAGGTGCTTTTTGTTCCTCCTTTGAGGATGCAATTTCAATAAGTAGTTCTTCCATAACAGAGGAAACAAAATCCAACGAAACATTCTCAAGGGAGGGAGGGTCAGAATCGTCTAGTTCTCTGACACCCACTTTTTCAATTTGATTATCGGTCTTAGGGCAAACCGAACAACCAACAACTTATTCGTCTCTCTTTATCTTCCATTTCATCCTTCTCCTTATATTTTAGAATTTCATTCCTTTTAAGAAAATAAGAGCAGCTGGCATCATCTTTTCTCCCGTCAAACCCGGGTTTGGGGAGTTTTTTCGGAAAAATCTCCTTTTTGGGCCTCCACAACCATAAAACTTTAGGGCTTCTTTTTTTCCTGCTTTCCTTGTATGGGCCAGAGTTCGCAGTCCATTTCTCCTTTTCTTCTCTGGAAAATTTGGACTTCTAGGAGGGAACTGAGTTTGGGCCTTCAACATTGGGCTTTGAGGAAAGATTTCCCGCCTTCCCTTTTGATTTTCAAATTTAGTCAACTGGGTCGGGTCTCCACTCGGCCATGGAAGGGCTTCTTTGTTTGAACAATTTTTCCAAAGGATCTTTTTCTGCTTGTCATCGTTTCAATGCAGAAATCTTGTAAATAATGAGGACAACATATCACATATGTGCTCTTTGGTAAGAAGCCTAACTCAAGGGGATTTGAAGCAGTCCGATCCGTGTTTCTTCGGTTGGACCAGCGGGGTGTCAGTTAGTTCAAGCACAACTTTTATAAGTCGCCACCATCCTCCCACCTAATACCCTTCTGGGATGAACACTCGTTTGTAAAATTTGCTTTTTTGCTCCGACAGCACCAGTACTCTTCTATTTTGGTTTCTTGAAAGTACCAAGTATATTGTACGTGTGTTCCCCACGATCTTCTTTCCCCCAGTGGCCCCCCCTTTAAAGCTAGTAGAAATCACTAAAAGAATCAATTAGCCAGTTTACCTCTTTTTTGTTCATAGAAATTGTGACTCTTAACATCTCAGCTGTTTTAGCAAATTCTGAGGCCATCAAACCGTTCCCCGTTTCTTATCACATCAAAAGACTTTCGGTCGATGAGAAAAAAATCGTCTGTTTGGTTTAGAAGACATCGACTATCGAAGAGATTGGTCGGCCCGATGGTCGACCAGACACGAGGCGCGAAACCCTAACCTTGTGTATCGAAGAGAGATAGAGTCGAACGATGGAAGAGAAGTTTAGGGTTGTCTATTAGGGTTATCGGACCAATGCACAGAGGAGAGAGGAGAGAGGAGAGAGGTCTACTTTGTTGCTTGTTCATGTTATAGTCAACATATTGATTTCATCCTTCCACTAAGATTTAATACTCCGAAACAATTGTGCATATCTATTGTTTTAGGTATTGGCAAGCTCAAAGGTCAAGACTTTATACATCATTTTCCATTGCACAACTCAGTGGATGAGCTTTCTCCAACCAAGGGAGAACGATGCAGAATGGGCTAGCATTAGAATTATTAAATAGTTTAAAAATTATAATGATGTAAAACTACGATACTATTTAGAAATCTATATCATTGAGAAATATTATTTTAATTTTAGTAATTTAGGATTTTATTCTTATTAGTGTATTTCTCATTTTATTATATTTTTTATTTTATTAAGATTAACATTCCTAATTCCATTCGTTTGCTAATTCTTAGTTTAATTCTATTCATAAAAGGTTATCTAGGAAACATTATAAATAGTTTTGTAATTTTACTTATTACAACATCCGAGTATTCAACAGTATTTTGAGAGTTTATCAATTTTCTGATTATATGATATGGACAAACCTTTAGGCGTGATGCTTATGACAAATATAATGTCTAAGAAATTCTAGGTATGATTTCAAAGTTTTTTTATCCCCAAACCTCTAATTAAATAAATCAATTCGATTTATCCTACATCAAAAAAAATAAATGCATTTTTAAGGACACCTACTATTCTTTTGATAGAGCTCATGATGTTTAGCTCTAAACTCTTAAGTTGAATTTTGGCTCATACCTATTTTATTCTCATTAAATCCTAAAATCGTAATAATCTTATATGTAAAAATAATCATTACTTACATTTTTTAAGTATAATTGAATCAAATTTATTAATATCTTTAATTCCACATTGATGAATTTCATATTCCCACTTATTCGGAGATGATTTAGAGCACCTAATTTGACTTGTACAAGGAATTGATTACGTATTAAAATGTTATTTTTATTCAAAATTTTATCTTACTTTTATTATATTTTCATTCTTATTACATAGAATTAAAATTCGAACCAAACTCAACCTTAGCTCCTTTCTTCAAGGGTCTCAACTAGGCAAAAGATTTAAGGTCTTGAAGTATCGGATGACTCCCCCCTAATGCTCTTCAAGGAAATTCCACTATTTGTTTTAAAAGAAAATTTCAAGGCTAGTTGCATACTTGTTCGTAAAGCTGGTAGTTCATCATCCACATCAGCAAGATTATCATGTAACTAATTAGCAAGAAGCAGAAATGTTTTCTTTGGGAGGAAAAAATGAGAAGCAGCAGATCAATCAAATGGCAAAGCACAAAGAAAAAAGCATAATCAATATGGAAAATGACTTAAGGAAAGCCTGCATACGTTAGTCAACTCACCTCCGCAGTAATCAAGATATGATTTTCCACAAACCTCTGAAATATACGGCCTTGTGGTCCCATTTCGAAAACATCTCTCGCGCTCCATTGGCTTGCGGTCGTTAACTTTTAACAAAAGCTCATCGTATTCTTTTTTGCTGAAAGGCTTTTTCAGACAATCAATAAGCTTCTCCCTGAATGACGAACGACTGGTTTGAAAAAGAGTAGAACTGGGTTCCCATATGTCTTCGTTATTCTTCACATTACAGCCCATGAAATTAAAGGTAAGAAATTGAGGAAGCTGAACTATATATATATATATATATATATATATATACATATATATAAAAAAAAAAGGCCAAAAACGGGACGAGCAAAAGACACATACAAGTTCAAGTGGATGATATGACTTTGAAGGCACAAATGGGTTGTCCTTTCCATCAGAAAATGGATAATTGTCCACTGCAATTATATCTGAATCAGATAAATTCTCCTTATCCTTCTCATTTTTTGTTTTTTCTGGGGTAAATAAAGGATTTTCACCATTCAGGGACTTCTGATAGCATTCATCTATCTCACTGTAGTTAATAACAGGCGCATCAATTTCCAGCTTAACATTCTTCTTAGTTACTGAACTCTTTCTTTCAGTTGTAATCTTGTTGCTCCTCCAAATGCTTTTCAAAGATCTAGGGCTCTCAATGTTTCCTTTGCTCAAATCATTCTTCAAGCAATTTGCAAAGTCTTGATAGCATTCATCTAAACTATAACAGTTTGTTTCATATTTGCATTTCTGCTCAACTGTTTGAAGAATATCTTGTCCTGGTCTTTGCGTAGCATGTTGAATGGTTAAGCAAGAAACAGGTTCTTCAGCTTCCAGCTCAACATTTTTCTCAGCTACTAGACTCATTCTTTGAGTTCTGGCCCTATCTCTCCTGGAAATATTCCTCAAATTACCTGGGCTGTCCATATTTTCTTTGCGCAAATTATTCAAGCAATTGAGGAACTCTTTATAGCTTTCATCTACAATATTACAGTCCATTTCATATTTGCATTTCTTGTTAGCTGTTTGATGAATATCTAGACTTGTTGTTTTGCCTGAACATTGAGTTGTTGGGCAAGAAATGGGTTCTCTAGCTTCCACCTGAAATTTCTTCTCAGCCACTGGACTCATTCTTTCAGTTCTGACCCTGTCTCTTCTCGAAGTGCTCCTAAATGTTCTTCGCCTCTTAGTTTTTCCTTTACTCAAAACATCATCTAATTCTATTCGACCATCCATCTTTAATAGCTTTGAAGCACTTCTCAGAACCCTAGTAGTCGCTACATTCTCTTCCTTTCGACTGTTTGCTGCAGTTACAGTTTCTTCTAATCCATGTCCAATGCATGAAACATCTTCTATTTCATACTTAATAAGCACTACCACCCCATTACTCAAATCAAATTCAACCACATATGAGTTTCCATCTTTTCTTAATTTCTCCATGAATATCTTATAATCAGGATCCACCTCATTATCATTTATGTCATGGTCATTTCTATCATCATTATCCCCACCGCCAACCACACCATCAGCCTGATTACTACAAGAAAATAGTCCTATGATACTATTCAAAAACATCATATAATCCATATCCACCATTTCATCATCCACTTCAAGAAGTCTATTCTTGTTGTTCTTGAGGAAGTTTTTCTGTTGAGTCTCATTATCAGAACTTTCAAGATCCACAACGTCAGGAACGCGAAAACTATTACCATTTCTGTAGAACTTTTTCCATTGAGCCTCTTTATTACAATTATTCAGGTTTAGACTCATTAAAGCCCTCCTCTTCCAACGTCTGGCCAATCGCGCATCATCATAGGCAAATCCACCCTCTTCCTTCTTCATGATTTTTGTTTTTACCACAAGTTTTTCCCCCCGTTTTTTTTAATTCTCTATCAGCTGTCTAAGGAATAACAGAAAAAGCTTTGTTGTTAAGAAGTTATTAAAGCAAGCAAAAATACTATAATAGATGCGGCAATTATAATCTACCAAACCTAAAAAAAGAATACTAATACATGACATATGCTTCACTTCCCATAAAACTTAAACAAATTTCCTTTTTTCTTCGCCAAACAGTACCTATCACTTACAACTAACAAAAACTCAAAAGCTGTTTCTAGGAAAATTAGCAGAAGAACTAAAATTTTTGAGAATGAGCAGAAGGAACAACTAAAACAACAATGTTTCAGAACATTGTTTAAGTACTTGACTTAATCCTCCATTTGGATGCATGCAAATTGCAAAATAAATCACCCCACCCCCCACCCCCACCCCACCCCCCCAAAAAAAAGAAATGAAAAATAATATTATCTTCTTGATTGAGTATCTTTCCCCTCCACCCACCAACAGGAAAGAAAGAAAATATACTATCTTCTTGATTAACCCTTTTCCCCTGATTGTTTTGTGAAGTCATAAGTTTTCATGTCCCAAAAGAGTTGGCATTGCCATTGTAAACAATCAAAATAGGCCAAGCTCGCTCACCCAAACGAAGAAAATTGTAGCTTGTAACTTTGGGCGGCAATCAGTTGACTCAAAACAGAAGAAATTTGAAATTATCACAACCAGCGTGATGCGGCAGCAAAGGATTCCCCAAAATTTATATTTTAAAAGTTGAATTGAAAAGGAGTCGCTATTGGTCATGTTGGAAGCAGGATCAAATGATAGAATCAAACATTGTTTTATATCAGAAATTCAGAGTCCAAAAATGTATAAGATAGGAAAGTGAGAAGCACTTACTATCTGGTGTGGGCTAATTATGTAAAATATCTTAGGTTGTACGTGTTATTAATTTCCTATCTCAAGTTCAGGGTGCTACAACTGCAGTGATTGGAATGTGGCGGTCAACAGGAATTTGCAGGATTGGAAAGTGGATGAATACGAGACTCTGCTACAGCTTTTGGCTACTATCCACCTCAGCAATCAAGATGATAAGTTAATATGGAAATTGAAAAAAAATGATATCTTCTCTATAAAATCTTTCTAACAGCCACCTGGATGGGCACAGAAGATTTGATTGTACGGATTTCCCTATAAAACTGATTTGGAAGGTCCATGCTCCATCTAGAATTTCTTTTTTTGCTTGGGAAGCTGTGAAAGAAAGCATATTGATTATCGACAATCTCATGAAAAGCGGTATAACAATGGCCAACAGATGTTTCCTTAGCAAAAATAGTGTGGAATCCAGCAACCACATATTGTTTCCATGTCCTGTCACTTACAATCTCTGGTCACTGGTCTATGGGCTCATGGGTATCTGCTGGTCTATGGCTGGGTCTGTTAAGAGTGAGTTACTGGCTTGGGCGGGACTGTGTAATCGGAACAAATGCTACAGATTAATCCCCACTAACCATTTTCTGGGTTATTTGAAAAGAAAGAAACACTAGGGGTTTTGAAGGGAAATAAGATAATTTTGTTAGGACATAATCTTGATAGCTTGGATGATTTTTGCTCCATTATAAATATGCTTATTGACTTGTAAATTTTTGTACATGGATAGCGCCAAAGGATTCATCTTATACTTCTATTTCAGAAAAAAAAAAAAAAAAAAAAAAATTTCCTATCTAAAGTTCGAGTGTGTATATGTGATATCTATAATTAAATAAAGGTCTAAATTCAATCCTTTACAAGACATATTGGGGTAGAATGAATCAAATATGTAAAATATAAAATGTGAAAAAGGGATGTATTCTTTACTTCATTGCATGCTCTTTTCGAGCAGTGTTTCCCTGCTCTCTTCTAAGTAAATCAAAATACCTCACAGAACACAAGTCATGATAACTTTCGAAAAAATGAAATAAATAACCAGATGAAGGAAGAACTAATAACACCACAACAAAGACAGTATAGAACTATGTAATGGAAGGGCCGTTATGGGAAAACACTGAACTAAGCTAGCTTTGGAGTTTCAATGGACAATTAATACGCATGTGAAACTGAAGGAGGACGAAATTCAAACCAAGCACTAACTTAAAACATAGAGCACTTCTATTTTAGGACCTAATCAGTTTATATCAACTATTTAATCTTGAATCCCCTAGCAAGAAAAAAATAAACACCAAATGGAACAATGACTGGCTATCACTACCCACATCAACCTGCAGAGAGGAAAAAAAAGATTTATGTCTACATATATACTATAAACATATATACATATTGGCTCATCTATCCCATGCCGGAACAGTTCCCGAAATCATCAAGAATCTAAACGTCTCCCAAGCTTAAAACGACAATTCCTCATGCAAACAAAACCTAAACTAGCAGTAAGGCGGGTAAATGTTAGAGAACTGAGAAACGTAAAGAACCAAAACTTCAACTTCGTCTTCTTAATATAGGTCCAGTAGCCTCACAGTACCAAAAGAGAGTAACTAAGCACAAATGCAAGGTAAAACCAGGGATGAAGTAACAATATTCAAGTTACTCAATCAAACGAGTCAAATACAATAATTGGAGAATGAATTCAATTTTTATAGAAGACTAAAAGAGAAGATTACATGAAAAATTACCCAAATAGACTCTCGACTGACAGATCCGCCTTTCAATTCGAGCCCTGCCCCCCCCTATTTCTTCGTTTCTTCTCCAAAACCAACGTGGTCCCGCGTTGGCGGACGTTCGCAAACGAGCTGCCCTGCTTCTGTCCCGGCTCTACAGAGTTTGGGGTATAACAGAAATTTACAAGAGTATACTGTTAAGGGGAGTGTGGTTGTTTGGAGAAAAGAGAAAGGGAAGGGGACAGATTCCACTGGTGCAGCTGTCGCTTCAATCCCAACCTTTTTCCTCGTTCGTTGGAGAAGGGCCCAAAATATTATTATTATTATTATTTATTATTTATTAATTTATTAAAAGCATGCTCCTTCTCCCGAATAGGAAACTTGTTACTTCTAACCAAAAAGGAAACAAAACCAAAAGAGGAAACCAATTTTAACAAACTAGTTTATTTGTTTTATTTAGTATATAAAAAAATTATTATTTTTAAACCATGTATTTAGATTTTTTAAAATATAACTATAGTTTATTTGTAATGTATAAATAAATATAATTTTTAAAAATTTCTTAACTTTAAACTTTATTATTTTTTTACATTAACTAGTTTGTAAGTACAAACAGATCAAAATTTAATTGTAAGCAAATATATTTTTGTAATCTATTCAAAATTAGTATCCTCGTATAATTCTTTTTAATTATTTGTGGAGAAGGTGGTTGTAAAAGTAGTATTTGATTTATACTTTATTCGCGTGTAGACAATTCCAGCCTCATTGAGTGTCAGTGCTACTTACTAAACAATATCATGTTCACTTTCTTACTGTTCCACGCAGAGCAAATGAAGCTATTAGGAGAATTACCAGACTGACCCATACTGATGGTAATATATACTTATAATCTTTTTGAATGGGTTCTTATAAGTAAATATATCATTCGATGAACAAATATATGAATTGATTAGACATTACACAAAATATCTTTTTTTTCCCACAATCTTTAAAAAATATTAATTTCAAACACATGATTTGATATGACATCTTCAACAATATTTAACGAAAGATAAATGACCAACTAGACAACTACTATATTTGTTTTTGATAATAGGGACAAATAAGCTTTTGAACATACTGTCTAAAACTCTTTTAGCAGACGTTTTTCTCCTAACAAATGAAACATAGCATGTTGTCTTGATAATTGTTACCTGCTTGACCCTAGAAACAAGAAAGGAATAAGAAACATGGTAGACATCGTGATGTAGTTTCATTTTTATCTTGTTTCTTAATGCAATATTTTTATTATCATTAGTACGAATGAGAATTTGAAAATCAAAATATGAATGAAATTGAATGACTTGAGTTATTTTGTTTCCAAACCTTTCTCCTTTACTGTTCCTTTTTTTTTTTCCCTCCTGTGATGACATCCATTTGTATCTTTTCTCCTTAATAAAATTAATTATGAGACAGACTACTCTCATTTCTTTCAAAACATTAACCAAGTAATTTCTAATTTAAACTCGTTATTTACTTATATTTTTTCTAGAAAAATACTATTAATATTGATAGTGTATCTGCTCATCACAATGTCTCAAATTTCTATTGTTTAATTTCTGGAGCACTTACTAACAATTTATGAGTGTTGCCTGGTTTGTTGTGCCAGAGCATATGCGATTGTAGTTTCTCTTCGAAGCTAGATCAGCCAATTTGTTAAGTACTCTTAAAATAAACAAATTTAAAAAGATTAAATTATTTTTTCTCCTCGTTTTTTCTGTTTCTTTAATAAATAAAAATTTAGAAATTTAAAAAAATAAAAAGATATTTATATTTTATTTATTATAATTTTTTTTAATTCAAACATTAAAAATGAGGGTTAATATCTAATTTTTTGTTATTTAATTTCTCTCAATTCAAATATTTATAAATGAGTTAAGTCTAAATAATTTTTAGATTTTGGATATTAAAAGGGAATAAAACTAAAAACAAACAAGGGAGATGCTTTTGTACAAGAACATTTCTCAATAAGCTATTTGGGCATATTCTTTGGTTTATTAAAATGAATATATGCTTGGTCTTAGTGGAGAATAAGTAGAAAAATAAAGAAAATATTTAAATTAAAATTCGAATCTATCTTACACTTTTGTGGGTGTTTGGATTAGGTTTTTTTTTTTTAAACATTTTTAAATTAGTATCTTTAAAATATTATTTTATTAAAATATATTTAAAAATCTTATATTTTTATATAAAAATTTTATTATATGGATCACGTTTTTATTAATTAGTAAATTTAATGTTATTTTTTAAAAAAATATTTAATTTCGTTAAGAATTAAAAATACAATACGTTAATATCTGGAAGTAAATACTTTCAAACACGAAAATTAAAATAATAACTCATTGTTCTAGCTAATTTATGTGCCAGTTCGTTGCCTTTTTTATAAATCTAATTGAGTATTATATCGTAACATTAGTTCAACAAAATTCTATCATATTAAATAATATCTATTATTTTATTTTATTTATTTTTATTTTTATAACAGAAATTATAATTTTAGCTCATTTTTTTTAATTTAAGTTAAAAATTATTTTTTTTATAAAATAAAAATTGTTAGTTACTATTATTGTGTAACAATAAATTATAAATCTAATTTCATTAATTTATTATTATATTGTAATTTATTTATCTTTATTATTAAAAATATATATAAAAAAAACAAGTTTTAAAAATATCAGAATATCAATTTTGCGTAACCATAAAATATAAATTAGAATTCCTATTTAAATATAAGTGTACCGTATGACGGAGTCAATTAAAACTAGTTACTGTAAATCTTTTTGTGTAAAAACCATCTTTAAACTTTAAGAAACATAAACGTCCGTTTAACTCCGTTAAGCTTTATGCGACGTGAAGATCGAGGGAAGGTAGGGGAGTGGGGCCCAAGCAACTAGCGGGAAGCTGAGCGGTAAAGAGTTTGTTTCCGTTCAGGAGTTGATACGAGAGGACTCCGAGATCCACCTGGTAGTCGCCCCCTCCGCTTTCGCCTCTGTTTACGTAACTCCACTTCTCTTCTTCTTCTTCTTCTATTTATATTATTTTCTTCTTCTTCTTCTTCTTCTTCTTCTTCCCCAATCTCCTTCGCAAATTCAAATCATCCAATATGGCCTCCACTCTTGATTCCTCCCTCTCCAACCTCAACATCAATGCCGATTTCTTCTCTTCCGCCCCTAATCTCCAGCGCAATCTCCACCTCCTCCTCCCTCAACAGGTACCTCTGTTATTCCTGTTGGTACCGCCTGCGTATTTATGAATTCTGTTGCTTCCTTGGATTTTAATGGTCAATGTCAATGAATTTTTTGTTTTGGCTTGTAATTGGTGTCTTTTGGTGGCAGATTGAATTCGCGAAGATGCTATTGGAGATGGGCCAGAGTCATTTGTTTCAGCACTGGGCAGATCCTGGTGTTGAAGACGGTGAGAAGAAAGCTTTCTTTGACCAGGTTTTTCTTCTTTTTTACTTTTTGATGGAAAATTCAATTCAGATATTTTCCTTTTTCGTTACCTTTCTATTTTTGAGAACAAAAGAAATTTTGGTATGGATCCTGTAAATTGCTTCAGAAAGTCCGGGCTGTGTTTGGTTGCATGCAATTGGAGCGCTCGGATTTGGAAATTCAATTTGCGACCTTCTTATTGATTTATTTTCGTAGAAGTCTATTAACAAAATAATGCACAGTGAAAAGAATGCCGCTTTGCTACTGAAAATTTTTAACTTGACCATTACTCACCAAAAAAAAACTTTTGGACTCAACTATCCAATGTGAAGCTGTTCTTGGCAAATTAAGCCAACTTCTTTGTCTTCGTGAATTTTACTCAAAGATCTTAGTGCTTTTCTATTATAGGCGTCAGAATCTGGATTTACTCGTTTCAGGTGAATGCCAATGTTTTTTTTTTCTTCGGTAAAACAGTGACAAGGGATAAGAAAAATACCAATAATCTCCTTTATGCTCAATTATTGAGATCTTGATCTGTATGCTGTCATGATAAATTTTCTGTTTCTCTATTTGATTATGTTAATTTTATTCATGATGTTTTAAGAACTTTCTGTTTTGCATTTATTTTCTACTAGGTTGCCCGGTTAAATTCAAGCTATCCTGGTGGTTTGGCATCATATATTAAAAATGCGAGAGAACTCTTGGCCGATTCAAAAGCTGGAAAAAATCCATTCGATGGTTTCACACCTTCTGTAAGTGGATATAATTTTCCTTTTTAAACCGTACAATATTTGTACTTCTATATGAGAAATAAACTGCTTTACGATGTGTATTAAATATAAAGTGATATGAAAAATGTATTTTCTTTTACTATTTTGATTTCAAAATAAGCATGTTGCATTATGCAGAATTGCCCTGGTGCTAATTTTATCCTTCAATTATTCAAAACCCTTTTGAGAGGAAAAAAAAATTACTATTTGCAAGGGATTGAGGATGTTTGCTTGTTCACAAAAATTATAAACAAGACAAAATATTGCTGCTAAGGTCTGAGGTTAGCAGCATCTGAGATTAAGGACCAGCAATCCCTGACCCTAAGTAATGAAGAAATAGAACCTTCAACAGCTCTCCTTTTTCTTTGCCTTCAATTACCCACACTAAGGGGATAAGTGAACCTACTTTTCCCCTTCCCGAGATGCATTCATCTCATATCAAGCCCAAATTCAGTAGTAATATAACCCCTACTGCCAACTGAGCTACAAAAGAGAAATTGCAGCATCCAAAGGCAGCAAGTATCAGGCACCAGAGGAGGTGTTTGGCTGTTTCTCCCACATTGCAACATAATAAACCATCATTTGCCAAAATCTTTCCCTTATTTCTTTGAAGTTGTTGGGGACTCTTTAGTCAGTCGTTATCTGCAGTCTTTATCATCAACAATGCTAGCAAGTTTATTTTCAGTTCCAACTATTTTATTTTTGGTTTTTACTTTTTTTATGGGTGGCTTTTGTTTGTCTTGGAAGTAGTTTATGACGTTCTTGTGTTACTTGTTTGTCACATGTCTTTATGGGTTTGTTGGAATAAAAAGTGTAAGGAGAAAAATATTCAGAAAAAAGTTTGAGTTTCTCCTGTAAAACAAAAGAGATTATTTGGTTCTTAAACGAGCCCACTCTACTATCAACCTTAGGTTTTAAGAGGAGAAAAACATCTAAAGTCTTTAGTCCTCAATCTGATTTTACCCTTTCCAAACCCAGAACTATATCCCGAACTAGGGACTGTTGGAATTTGGTTTCAGGGCCAGCAATTATGGGAGATCTATAGACCTTTCAACAACAATCTGAAACCTCTTTGAGAGTATATCGAGAACATTAGGCTGCAACGGAAACTTAACCGCAGGAGTTGGTTATGCATTTGCAAGACTTGTGTGGATTGCTCGGAATCAGAGTTCATGGAGATGAAGGCAGTGTTCATTGGCACAGGGGTAAGTGACATCAGGATGGTAACCATGGCGTAGCAGAAGTAGACAATGGGATGCTGGTAACCAAATTCTCTAAACAGGACTGTTCGCATTATGATGGCTTGTTGGATCCCTCAATGTGCTTGATTTGATGTGATTACTTCTTCTGCCCTTGATGCACTTTGGAAGATGAGAAGGTGGTTTAGCTTCCGTTCATTTGGAAGGTGATGCTCAATTGTGGTTCCTTAAATTGGAATGTGATAGACCCAACATTACTTGGGAAGAATTTAAATGCTATTGTAATCTGTGTTTGAACCATTCATCCGCATCAACAAATTAGGAGAGCTTTCCAAGTTGCGAAAAACATGGTCTATGGAAGATTACCATCTACAATTTGAAAAACTAGCAGTGTAGGCTGGTTCCTTACCATTAATCAAGAAACAAAAATTTTCTTGAGTGGTTTGCAGGACTGCATTGCAGTTGAAGTCGAGCTACAAAACTTGCTTCACCTCATTAGGCCTATGAGTCTTGCATATGTAAAGGCGAGGAGAGAGTCATGGCCTGGTCTTCCACTCTCCAGAAGAACATTGCAAGTGGTTTTTCTTGGTCCATAGTAGCATTTGAAGAAGGCAGAGAGGAAGATAGGCGTCTAGAGCACCTTTTGTTACACTTGTGGGGAAATTTGTTTCAGTACATCAGTGTAAAAAAATTATTTTTGTTGGAAGTTATGGAAGAACAGAACACTGTACTGCAGGAGACTAAACTAAGGATTCATCCTACCCAAGTGGTTAAGGACAAGGGCCATTTTGAGGGAACCAAATTGTTAGGTGGGAATCTAGTTATGGGTTTGGAAAGAGCGAAATCAGATTGAGGGCTAGACTTGGGATACAAAATAGCCTCTTTTCCCCTTGATTATTTTGGTCTTCCACTGGGCACCATGTACAGAGATCTCAGCATTTGAAGCCCATGGCCGAGTTTGTCACTTGGTGAAGTGGGATTGTCTTAATTTTTTTGGCTGGCAGGTTTAGGGCTTCATTCTGTAAACCATCAGAACAATTTATTTGAAACACAGATTTTTCCTACGGAAAAAAAAAACAGATTTTAATGATTGCAGTCGGTAATTATTTTGTGATTTAATTTTTACTCTTGGAAAACAATGAAAAAGCAAGCATGAACCTTATGTAAGTATTCAATGTGTCTTAGTTGTTAGAAGAAAATACAAATAGAAGAGGATAAGGTATCCCCAGGCAAAAACAAGCAAAACCAATAAGAAATGAAAGGAGAAGAAGACAAGGGAGGAAGACAGCCCCCCAATTCCTTTTGCAAAATGGGCACAGGCAAACTCCTAAAAAAGCCCTGCGCCATATAAACCATTCTATTCCAACCAGCTTGTGTGCTATTAACACAGATTAATTCTATGCACAGCCAAATTATCAGTATCTTTTCTAGTTTGTACTCTATATTGTGATTACCAGGTTCTATCAATTGGATTTATCATTTCTAAAGTCCTATCAGTTAGGCACAGTTAAAATATAAACAAGTAAAATTTGTTTAATGCAAAGGTTATAACTTTTGTAGGTACCGACAGGAGAAGTATTAACTTTTGGTGATGATAACTTTATCAACCTTGAGGAAACAGGAGTCAAGGAAGCTCAGAAAGCTGCTTTTGTTCTTGTTGCAGGTGGTCTTGGGGAGCGACTTGGGTACAATGGAATTAAGGTAGATAACACCACCATTACATGGGCTTTTCTTTTTCTATATTTTGATGTTGAAGGATTTCAAATTATTATCTAGGGATTTTTGCTGTACAAATTTTTTACTAGAAGTAGTCAGAAGCACCCAAATTTTCTCACTGACTCTTTGTACATTGAGAATTTTCCCATAAAAAATTTTCTTACCATTGTAGCCTCTGGTTTCCATTGCACATAAGAAAATTCAAAAATATCATTTGTTTTTATTCTCCTATTGATTCTATTTTAGGTTTCTGAAAAAGTATAAGTATTTTATCTTCCATCAATTGACACTCCATCACAAAACTTCTGAGACTGTATTACAATTTCTTGGACATGGATCTTGATTCAACATTCTTTCAACATCATGTATTTCTGGTCATGTCATGATACTACTTTTCTCTCTTTTTGATTTGATTTCATTCCAACATCTTGCAGGTGGCACTTCCAGCAGAGACCACTACAGGAACATGCTTCCTACAACATTACATTGAATACATTCTAGCTCTTCAGGAAGCTAGCTGCAGACTCACAGGAGGTTTGTCACCACGAACTTGTGCTTCCATTACTTATTAGTGACAATGTAACTGTCTCCTCAGATGTGGATGGCTGGTGATCTTGAGCGTTAAAGTCATTGGCCCTGTATAACCCACTGGAGATTGGTTATTTTGGGGTTTTAATGTGATAGAATTTCAATGGTGTGGGTGACTTTTCACCCCAAAAACTTTGCTAGCCTTTCTTTGTTATGATTCTTCTTTTCCTTTGACTATAGGGGAATGTCAGAAAGAGATCCCTTTTGTTATCATGACATCAGATGACACACATGCACGTACTTTGGAACTATTAGAGTCAAACTCTTATTTTGGGATGAAACCTGCCCAAGTAAAACTTCTTAAACAGGTACGTGATTAGCAATTGTTTTTGAAGAAAGTTTCTTGCAGTTGTGTAATTAGTAAAGCAGCAAATTTGCTATGTATTCCAGGAAAAAGTGGCATGCTTAGATGATAATGATGCCAGACTTGCTGTGGATCCACACAACAAATACAGAATTCAGGTGGCTTAAAATTTATGTTATAAACATAAGTAGTTATGAGGTGTTCAGTTAATAAATAATAAGTTGATTGTTTTCTCCATATTCCTTGGTTTTCTGATAAATAAAATACCTTTCTGGTTGTGACAGACAAAACCTCATGGCCATGGTGATGTGCATTCGCTTCTTTATTCTAGTGGCCTCCTTAAGATATGGTATGTTTCAAATTCATGCTCTGTACTTAGAATTTTTACTATGCATATGAGTTTTTCTTCACACTTTATAAAATGCATCCTTGTCCAACAACCATACGCACATACCTTAAATCTTGTTGTGTCTGCTTGTGCACTATCCTTTCTAGTAAAACACTCCAAATATGTGGGCTTTTGATTCTGCTAATTTCCACTAAAAGCCAATCTTCCTTTGCTGCTCGTATGTCAGTTTACTGATTGACTAAATTGTTGTTTTTTTAAAAAGGACCATTTGTTTAAACTGAATTTACCCAGCTTTAACTCGTTAGAGTTGAAATTAGTTAAATTTATTAAAACATGTCTAATCAATGCTTTTATTTAAAGAAGAATTACTAAGAAAAAGTATGAATATAAAATAAATAATAGATGATAATAATTTATAATAAAAAGTAACACAAGTTACAATTACTCCCATTAAGGTTTAGATATTTTTAAACAAAACCTTCTTGTTAATTTTGTAATAGTTAACTATCTTGAGGTTTCATAATTTTTGGATTTAGGACCCTTTTTTATTGATAAGGGGCATTCTTATCAAATTGGGTTTCTCCCTTTTGCTATGTATAGGAAAACCCTAGTTGTAAAAGGTGGTTTTTCATATAGGGAATCACTAGATTATCTATTTGTTTTTACTTAGCATGTTAGCATTGTGTGGGTGATTTGACAATCGTTGATACTGTAAATTATTTTGAAAATAACTGAAATATAATGTAAAAAAAGTAATAAAAGTAAAAAAATTTGACTGGTGTTGTGGACAACCAGTGACCACCAGGTTGCTGCCTGGTTGACTAGTTTGGTTGTGACCAGATGGCAGTCCATGGTTTGGTTACTCCCTTGCCAGTTTCTGGTGGTGGTTGTCTGGCCGGTGACTGTGGAGGTTGATCATTGGTGACAGAAAGTTTTGAGTGGTTAGAGTTTTGAAAGTTTGTAAAGGCGTTTATTTAATATAATTTGAGTGAAGAAGTGATAAAAAAAACATTTTAAGTTACAGGCAAATACTTAAAAAAAAAGTTGAAACAAATGCACCTCCAATGGTATCAAGTGTAGGGTTCATCATTCTTATGATTACGTCTTCATTGAATTGTAAAGTTATTGTTGGGAGGTAAAATAAATGGAATGGAAATAGTGCTACAGTTTCATGTAAATTTTGATGAGTCTTTTCTCTGTCTTTCACTGCATTTTAGGCGTGATAATGGCTTAAGATGGGTTCTATTTTTTCAAGATACCAATGGACTACTATTCAAGGTTGGTATCCATTTCTTAATGTTCTCATATAATTCGTTTTAATCATTAGTAGAGAAGGTGGTTGTAAAAGTAGTATTTGATTTCTACTGTGTTCTCGTGTAGGCAATTCCAGCCTCATTGGGTGTCAGTGCTATTAAACAGTACCACGTTAACTCTCTAGCTGTTCCACGCAAAGCAAAGGAAGCTATTGGAGGAATTACCAGACTGACCCATGCTGATGGTAATATATAGTAGTTTCTTCTTTTTAAAAACTCATGCAAGACACAGTATTTATAGCAAGTTAACTCATTAAAATAATTCTGTTGCCTAATTCTAGTGTATGGCTTTATTTGGTTGTGCTTTTGGAGTTGCTTTTTCATTCTCCAGAGCTCAATCCTGTTTTAGAAATGAGTATTTGGTTATGCATTTTTTAGTTTTTTTTTCTTTCTATTTTTTTAAAATGAAAAAGTCAGTATTTGTTGTCTTGGGGAGGCAACTATGTGATCACTTTCAAAGCAACAAAATTGGCTTTTAACAATAAACAAGAAAGAGAACAAATTTTTATGATCTCGAAATATACTTGTAATCTTTTTGAAAAGGTTCCTATAAGTATATATCTTTTGAGGAAGAAACATATAAATGGTTTTGATATTATACAAAATATTTTTTCCCCTTAAATGCAAAACAGGCATCGAGTAGATTCTTACAATCTTTAAAAAATATTATTATCAAACGCATGATTTGTTATAACATCTTCAACAATATTTAATGGAAGATAAATGACCAGCTAGACAACTACTATATTTGCTTTTGGTAATAGGGAAAACAAGCTTTTGAACATACCGTATAAACTTTTTTAGCAGAAGTTTTTCTCTTAACAAATGAAACACAGCATACATCTTGATAATTGTTATCTTGACCCTAGAGACAAATTGGAAAAAGAAACATGGCAGTCATCGTGATGTAGCTTCATTTTTATCTTGTTTCCTAATGCAACATATTATTATCACTAGTATGAATAAGAATTTGAAAATCAAAATATGATGGAAATTGAATAACTTGAGTTGTTTTGTTTCCAAACCTTTCTCCTTTACTGCTCCTTTTTCTTTCCCCTTCTGTGATGAAATCCATTCCTCCGCTTTTGTATCTTTCCCCACTAATAACATTTGCTTTCTTATAAAAAGGAAAATGGAACAACACTTTTAGCATTCTTTTTAGTAGCAACTGTTCCTACCATTAGGGGGACGAAAGTTATTTTCTTATTTTATGATTGAAATGGAATAGATGTTAAATATCATGAAAGACAAGCAAAATCAAATATCTTCATATCTTGAAACTAGAAGAGGAGTGATATTTTGCTATTGTACTGAAAGAGATTTCAGTTGTCCTCAACATGTGCATTTAAATATTCTGCTTGTTTCCTAATGGAGATAGGTTTTTGCCCCATAAAATCAGCTTAACTTAGATGTCTGTGCCTTTTCTCTTGATGGTGCTCAATTTGGAATTAGTTCATGCTACTGTCTTAATGATTTGTGCAAATAAAAAAATTTCAGGTCGCTCAATGGTGATCAATGTGGAATACAACCAGCTTGATCCCCTGCTTAAAGCAACTGGATTCCCAGATGGAGATGTTAATTGTGAGACAGGCTACTCTCCTTTCCCCGGAAACATTAACCAAGTAATTTCTGGTTTAAACTTATTATTTACTGATCTTCTTTCTGGAAAGATGCTACCAACATTGATAATGTATCTGCTCCTCACACTGTCTTAAATTTCTGCTGTTTAATTTCTGGAGCACTTACTAACAATTTATGAGTGTTGCCTGGTTTGTTGTACCAGAGCATCTGCTGCTGTAGTTTCTCTTCGAAGCTAGGTCAGCCACTTTACTAAGTACCATGCATATATTAATATACATGTGTAGAATGAAGCAAAGACAATAAACACTTTCATATGCATACATTAATATCCGTGGTATCTCTAAAAGTGGTGGAATGTTATCATCATGTTGATAATGTACTTATGGAATCTATAAGATAGGGAGAGTATATTCACATGTAACTCTCAAAAAAGAAAGAGTATATACACGTCTCTGAAACTTTAATTTTCCTTTTGTAGTTGATTCTGGAACTTGGTCCGTACATTGAGGAGCTTACAAAGACAAGAGGCGCCATAAAGGAGTTTGTTAACCCAAAGTAACATTTTTCTCTCTTACTTGCTACCTTATACTAGATCTTATTGAGTTACTGCATGAGGTTGGTTTTGGGATATGTTTAATTGCTTGTTATAAACTATATCTAGATATTGAATTTCTGGTCTGACTTCGAACATCTTCCTTTAAAAAAATAAAGCACCAAGAGAAAGATTGCTTGACAAAACTTGAGCAGGGTTTGATACCAATTTCGGTCTAGCTTTTTTAGTTGCTTTCTAGAAATCCCTGTTTCTTGGATCGTATGGCTCTAAAATTGGACTAGGTAATGTAACAGTTATAGCCAGGCATGTTTAAAATGCACACCTCCACCATCCTAGAATTTCTTGATCATCAGTTATGAGCTTGGTTCATGGTTTATTCCAGTTGGAGCATCATTGTTTTCATATTACTATTCTTAGCTCCCTTTTTTAAGGAAATATTTTCAGCATTCTTTCACTGCAGGATAGATACAACACCTTTGACTGTATACCGTAACACCCTTGTGTCTAATCTTGCCACAGATATAAAGATGCTAGCAAAACATCCTTTAAATCATCAACTAGGTTGGAGTGTATGATGCAAGATTATCCAAAAACATTGTCTCCGACAGCACGGGTTGGGTTTACGGTAATTTGCTTCTTCCATCGGATGGCTTGGACTTTAATCAACTCAGTTCCATTTTCTAATGACTTCTTATTCTAGGACTTTCACTTGTATCGGTTAATATTCAGACTTCTTTCTATTTATATCTATTAAGGACAGAATTTTATGTTCTTATTTCATTCCAAGGTAATTGTGCGCTGTTATCATTATTTTTAAATGTGATGTGACTGTGTAGGTGATGGATACATGGCTTGCTTATGCACCTGTAAAGAACAACCCTGAGGATGCTGCTAAGGTTTGCTACCTAGCAACCCACAATCTGTTCAATGAAAAATTAATGCAGCTAATCTGTTGTTTTCATTCCATGCTTGATCATGGAATCTACATTGTCGCCATTTTGATTTAACCAAAAAAAAGAGAAAAATGGAACAATATAAGCAACTGGGAAAAATATAACAATGTGGACAATCATGGTCTTAAACTAATTTTCTTTCCACCATTATATGGGACATGATATCCGTAGATTAATAGCATACATTACTGGAAGTCCATGGAGCTAGTAACAAGGTATGATAGCTTACTACAAGTACCAAATAGAAAAGTTGCAGATTGAATTTCCCAGTGTCTTCATTTACAAGAACAAGTTGTTCTATTGTTACTTTGTCTTTCATGTTCTTTTTTTCTAGATCATGAATAGTTTTTCATAATTGCCACAGAGCTTTATGGAATAAAAGTAATAATTTTACCTCTCTCTACGGATGGATCATAAGGTTGGGATTTATGACTAAAAGACTGACAAAATATTTGCCTTTTACGTAGCAACTTCCGATAACTGTATGTTGCTTTAGTAATCTTCTTGGTCACTTGCTGTTGGGAATGTGTCTTTCTGAAAAAAGTATCTCTAAATTTGTAGCTTCAAAAATCTTGGTTAAATTATTTATTCAGCCAAACTTATTCTTTTGCATCTCTTGTTCATATGCATAAGTATCTTGAACATGACCTGACAGTTTGATTCTATTCTATTAAACACTCATATCTACTGAAGGTGCCCAAAGGAAATCCATATCACAGTGCAACTTCTGGAGAAATGTCCATCTACCGTGCAAACAGCCTCATCCTTAGAAAGGTAAAATTATGTGCATTATTTTATTTGTGCATACCCAGGGCAATGCTAAAGCAAAAGTGCTGGCTACACGAGGTTAACTTTGTAATTGGTGTTTATTTCACACAGGTTTTCCCAAACCTTGCAATTTAATTTGGCTTGCTATCATTCACCACCTTAAATAGTCACTACTCTAAATTGAAACATGATCACTTCAGGGGAGACTGTAGAGATATCTATATTGCAATGTTTAAGAAAATAAGTTAGAATAAGAGGATGATATGGAAGAATCACGCACTACTCTAAATTGAAACATGGTCACTTCAGGGGAGACTGTAGAGATATCTATATTGCAACCTTTAAGAAAATAAGTTAGAATAAGAGGATGATATGGGAGAATCACGCACATAGCAAAAGTATTAGAGTCCCTCTTTCTCACCATCATTCTTGATCGAATTTTTGAATTTTGTGACTTCACATTTATTTGCTTTCCAGGCTGGTGCTCAAGTGGATGATCCAGTGCAAGAGGTTTTCAACGGGCAAGAGTTGGAAGTGTGGCCTTGTATTGCATGGAAGCCAAAATGGGGGCTGACTTTTTCTGAGATCAAACGTAAAGTTAGTGGTGGTTGTTCCATCTCTCAGAAATCTACTCTGGCCATCAAGGGCCGCAATATAATTATTGAAGACCTCTTATTGGATGGAGCTCTTATTATTGACTCTACTGATGCCGCAGAGGTATGCTAGAACAAACAAATAACACACCCCTTCATTAGCAAGTTACAGTTGACGCAAAAAACAAAAAAAGTTTACAATATTTTTCTGTCTCCATTTTCTCTTTTTAAACAAATATAGCATGTGAAATTGTAACCGCAGAGTGTTTCTAACTATTTAATCTCCGAAACAGGTAAGAGTAGGAGGTTCAGTGCACAACAAAGGTTGGATCCTTGAAAAAGTTGATTACAAGGATACTTCATTTCCGGAGGAAATAAGGATTAGAGGTTTCAGATTTAACAAAATTGAGCAAGTAGAAGAAAATTATTCCGAGGCCGGCAAGTTCGTCTTGAAGCCTTGAATCGTGCATCGTTCTCTTCTTCCCCTGAAACATGGTGCTTAGAATTTGATATTCAAGTCAGAAAGAGGACGTAACTTAAGCTGGGTAGGAATATCTTGATTGATTAGGTGAAATTTTTTGTATGATACAAAACTTTTAGTCTCATTATTGTTTATCCTGCTCGAGGATATAATAAATTCTACACAGTACTTTTAATGTAAACCAGGATTTTTTTTTAACGTAAATAAAGGGCTGTGGTCATCTCAGTTATTCTGGGAATTATTACTATTAAGGCTTTAAACGTAATTCTCTTTAAATTATTAAAATAATATTTATTTTAAAATTAAATCATAATTTTTTGAAATTAATATTTACTATTAATCTTATAATAAAATTAGTTAAATATATTTTTATGGGTAAAATTCTAATGAACACTGCAGTTTTTTTTTTTTTTTTTTTACAGTAAACACTAAAACTTCTTTTTCAGTACTGTTTTGATAATAAAAAACACGAACGTAGATTCTTAATTACTGAACCAGAAGAATTTGGAGGTTTACGTTGTAACAAGTTAGATAGAATCTCAACCTGTACAACCACCTCTCCATAACCCACCAAGGGCTACAGGAACCCATTATTATTATTATTATCTTCTATAAATAATATATATATATATGATATAAAATAATGTTCTACATAATTATTAAAACAATTTAAGAGAATATACCCTTAAAATTATTGGAATTTCCGAGTAAATAATACCTGATAAATAAGTAAAAGTTCAAATCTTTTTTTTTCTCAAGTCCTCCCAAGTCTTCCCAATAATTTCTACGGAGAAAAAAACCGATTTTGTTTCATCTCTTGTTATAAATTCTTTCAGCTCAAAACCCAGAGGACACATTCATAGGAAAGAGACACGAGAGACGACGTTTGGGATACAGTTTATATACGTATATGTGTGTGTGTGTGTGTGTGTGTGTGTTATGGTATATGATTGAATTTTAGATGATTAGAAAATTCAACAAAAGAAACAAGTGGTAGGGAAGGACTTCAACAGTATTTGTTGCTTTCCTAATTCCTCCCTCGAAGTTTCTCGAAAATTGATTTCTTTGAACATTTTGACGGAGTATGTATCTGTCTCTCTCTCTCTCTCTATATATATATATATAGGTATCTTGAACCCTTCACCTCAGCATACAACAGGTGGAAGTTGGCAAGTACTCACATACATCTATAAACTCCATATATACACATATAGCGCCCATAAACGTAGGCGGTAGTACATATACGATATCGTCTCTGCAGCAACCATGTGTCGTCCTCTGAACTCCAAGGAACTGCAGCGGATTTTTGAGAAGCTGGACAAGAATGGGGATGGAGTCGTGAGCGTAGAGGAGATAAAGTGGGTTTTGGATGGAATCGGAGTGGCGATTAGCTTGGAGGAGATTGGGTTTGTAGTGGAAGGAAAATCAAGTCTGAACTTGAATGAGTTCATCTCATTCTATGCCTCCATTTCTTCTTCTTCTTCTTCTTCAAATGGTGATGACGACGACGACGACGACGACGACGACGATCTTGTTAAGGCGTTTAAAGTGTTTGACATGAATGGGGATGGCTTCATATCATGCGAAGAGCTTCAAATGGTGCTATCGAGGCTGGGATTATGGGATGGTAAAGATTGCAGGGTCATGATTTGTGTTTATGATACTAATTTAGATGGGATGCTCGATTATCAAGAGTTCAAACACATGATGTCCGTGCATGCTGTTTCTTAGATTAGTGTATGTATATATATATATATGTATATGTATATGTATAATTAATTAGTTTCAACAAGTTTTGCCACTTCATTATAACAGTATATACACCAGACTGAGATTAGTAGGTGATACATATGTAATTGATTCATTTTACATCTTTATACTTTTGTATTTCTTATAAAATCCTAAAATAAATCAACTCAAAGCAGCCTACTGTTGAATTTAAGAATCCAGAAGAATGTAATTTATCATAATAGCCACTCCTGTTCTTCTATTTATTTACTTCACGTGTTCCTACACACACATATATATATATTGATTTCCATTGATCATACATGCACACATACATATAATACATATATATATATATATATATTGGTCGGTTCCACAGACCAATATAGTTTTACTTACCAAAAAAAAGACAAGTGTAATTGCAAATAACATTAAATACAAACCCAAATTTGAAATATTTCTTCTTCATTTTCAAATTTGGTTCATAATAAAGTTCAAAGTTTGAGCATAAAGTCTACATATATAACAAATTGTAAAGACAACTGAAAATTGTATTTCAAAGTTGACTTCTTCCCCACACGTTAAAAAAAAGGGATGCTAAATGCACTTCAACTTTTAGAATTAAATTACCCTAATCTTGAGTTTAAGCAATTAAATACAATAATTATATTTAGAAAACTATTCAATATACCAAAAATTATTTGAATACTTAGTTTTATCTTAATTTTAAATTTAATTAATTAAATATAAAAATTATATTTAAATAAATATTCAGTCCGTTAAAAATATATAACTCAAATAACGTAATACTTTTATACGAAAGCAAACGAATCATGTTCAGTCACCCTATCTAAAATAAAAAAAAACTCTTCAAACAATATTGTTAAATTAGATGTTATTTGACGTATTAATTAACATTACGTGATATAATACGTTAATACTGTAATATTTGTTATGTCGCGCACTAATACAACAACAATATTAAAAGCCGAAAGTTATATAAAAATATAGTTTAAATTTTATAATTACCATATGAGAAAAAAATTAAATTTACAATGACAATCTTAATAGTAGTAAAAAATTCTAAGTTACGTGTATATATTTTTGTTAAATTTAAGTAATTTTTATTTAGTAATAATATAAGATTAGCGTATCACGCAACATGTTACATAATAGGTTACGTGGTATTTTATTTAACACTATTATTTATAAATTTTAGGTTAATTAGTTATTTAATATAATTTAAAAATTAAAATACTTAAAATCAAAATTAAAATATCAAATTCCAGCACAATATGTATATTCTAATATATGACAAGTAAAATTTATTTTAATATTTTTGTGTTCTTAATATAAAAATATGACGTTTATTAAATTGTTTTAAAAAAATAAAATATCTTTAAACGACACCGTTTTCCAAAAATTTAAAAGTCATCATAAATCATTCTATTTTTTTTTTAAACCTTTTTAATATTTAATTTTTATTTATTTCCCGTATAAAAAGTATGCATATTAATTAATATAAAAAATAATTGATTTAAAATTGATTAGACAAATTTCTTTTTTACATAATTAAAAATAATAATTTTAATTTTAGATGTAATGTAGGGCCTAAAAAATAATATTAATAACAAAAAGTACGTAATAATGATATCACGCGGGTGTCTGTCGGTTAAATATTTATATTCGACGGCCGCCGCAATCCTCATGCAACGCCGGGGAAGCGCACGGGACCCGCGCAGTACTTGTGAAGAATATGTGACGTAAGCGACACGTGTCCAACTAATCACTTTCTTGTCGTCTTCCTCTGGGATTCACTCTTCCTTCTTCGTCTCCACTTCCCCAATTCATTCTCGATCTCCCCCAAATTCCCCTCCTGCAACATGACAAATCTGCTTTCCACCGCCGTTGACGTTTCCAAGAACCCCAAGTTCTTCCAAATTACAGCCTTTACCTTTCTCTCCTTCTCCCTCTTTTTCCTCGCCAGCCGCTTCTTTTCTCCCTCCTTCTCCCTCTCCTCCACCGCAACTATCACTCCAATTCCCGCTCCGACTTTGTTTTCCCAACCGCCGCCTAGGGGATTTCCCCCTCCTCCTCCGCCGCCGCCGCCGCCACCGCCGCCGCCACATCCCTCGGTTATCTGGTTGGGGTTAATCGATGAGAAAGGAATCATGTCAGACAGCTTTGACGCCGAAGGATTTGACTCGGACGTGACTGACGAAATCAGGGATTCCAACCAGAATGAAGAGGAAATAGAGAGTAAGAACAATGAGGTTCGCGTTAGGGTTGACAAGTACAAACCGTGCGATCAAAGCAAGAGAGATTACGTACCGTGTATGGGCAACGAAGAAGAAATCAGCAGACTCAATGGAAGCGACCGAGGAGAAAGGTACGAGAGGCACTGCCCGACTAACCGCTTGGATTGCTTGGTTCCTCTGCCCAATGGCTACAAGATCCGCATTCCCTGGCCCGACAGTCGAGACGAGGTGAAATCGTGTAATGGAATCTCTGGATTTTCTAAATTAAAATTAGTCTCATTATTAATTTCTATTTCTGTTGAACTGTGAAAATGTAGCTGTACTGATGCTCAAGTTTAGTGGTCATTCTGGGTAGAGTAGCCTATAGTATTAGTACATTTTTGCTTCAAAGAAAAACCCGGAATTTTGGTTTAAAAGGTTAAGCTGTAAAATTCGGATATATGTATACACAGATATGTATCTGCGTGTGTGTGTGTATTTAATCATGTTGCTTGATCATTGAACGATTAGTCACTGTTTTCAATCGGATTTGCTCATGTGATTTAGCGTCTTGTTAGCAATTGTTTGGCAATGCCCCGAGACCCGGAAAGGAGTTTATCTTGGATTTGTTTAAAAATTACAAGGCTATCGTGTGACAGGTATGGTTCAATAATGTGCCTCGCACTAGTTTGGTGGATGACGAAGGTGACCGGAACCGGATAGCAGTAAAGGATGATAAATTCATCTTTCCAGGAGGTGGGTCTCAGGTTATTCACGGGGCTGATCAGTATTTGAATCAGATTTTGCAGGTCGGACTGTTTCTAAATTTCTCCAAACGGTTTCTTTTTCTATCTGCTCTAGATTGATTTTGTCGTGTCCTAGATTGATCCTGCAGATGGTTCCCGACATTGCATTCGGACAACGCACCCGAGTTGCCTTAGATATTGGTTGTGGAGTTGCAAGTTTTGGTGCCTTTTTGTTCCAGCATAATGTGACTACTCTGTCCATAGCACCAAAAGATATACATGAGAACCAGATTCAATTTGCACTGGAACGCGGTGTGCCTGCAATGATTGCAGCATTTGCTACTCGCAGATTACCGTACCCAAGCCAAGCTTTTGACTTGATTCATTGTTCGAGATGCAGAATTAATTGGACTCATGATGGTACTTATTTTTCTTTGCCTTTACATTCAGTATTTTGCATGAGACATTTTCAAACCGTTGAGAAGAAACATTTTGCATTACCATCCGGATACATTTATTGACATCTTTGAGCTGTCAAATCTGGCAACAGAATTTAGACTTATCTGGTTGCACTTGCATTCTGTTGAAAATAACTATACTGTTTATGAGAGAAATAAGACCCTTGACATGATTATGAGCTTCGTGGCCCCTTGTTTCCCTTTGGCTTTGATGTAGATGGAATTTTGCTTCTTGAGGCTAACAGGATGCTCAGGGCAGGAGGGTACTTTGTATGGGCTGCGCAATCTGTATATAAGCACGTAGAGAAACTACAGGAACAGTGGAAAGGTAGCTTTTCATGTTAGTATCCACATGATGGGTTTCATGCAGTTATATCCTACATATTCAAATTTTGAGAATTCCTTTTTTCTGTTTTCTAAAATTAGCATGCAGATATACCTTGGTTGGTTCAGTGCTCCTTGCTGTTTTTTTCACTATTAGTAGCAGCACAGGAGTATTTATTTTGCATTTAATAGAACCATAACCTATTAGCACTTGAGAACTGGGTGTTTTAAAATGCTCAGATTCATTTTTGGTTCTTAACTTGCAGAAATGACAGACCTTACCACTCGAATTTGTTGGGAGCTTGTAAAGAAAGAAGGAGATATTGCTGTGTGGCAGAAGCCTTTAAACAATAGCTGTTATATTAATCGCAAAGCTGGAGTGCAGCCTCTGTTATGTGCTCCCCAGGATGATCCCGACCATGTTTGGTATGCTTGCTTCAAACCTTCAAGTTCCAGTCATATAATGTCAATCACATTAGTAAATATTTCTTGTGCCTTAATCTTTCAATTGAAAATTTTCTCTAACTTGTGCAATTTATAAGCCCCTTTTATCTCATTGATCCAAGTATCAGAAATTGATGCTAGGAATTTAGAACTGGTAAGATTCTGTTAGCTGTTACCTTTGTCTCATAACTTGATGGTATCATAATTGCAAAAAAAATAGCTAAAAAGAGACTTTTCTTTTTCTGGTAGAAAGCATATTTGCAGGGTTTACCCACCCGCATAAGGTGAACTTTAGGCCACGATGAATGCCCCATAAAGGACAGACTTTTGAGCCTAGAGCTTTAGTATCAGACAGGATTCTCCTCCCTGCTTTTGTAGAGCCCTAGCTATTAATCAACATAGCGTGCCTTTCCAGCCAATAAAACTGGACTTAGAAATTTACTTGTTTTTGGTTAAATCTTATAATTATGTCTTCCCATGTTGAAATCTATTTATCATATGTTTGCATGAGATCATCTCTAGCATTAAGGAATGAAGATGCTGGGAAAAGGTTATTGGCTCCACTAACCTGATTTAAACTTTCATTGAAGGAATATCTGAAACGAATAAACTTCATTTGTTGAGTTCATCTAAACAGTTTATGCTTAATTTAGATCTGTGAGCTGGCAAAAATTTCTTCCAAAAGGATGAAAATTGAACTCCCTAGAAAATTTCAAGTGGTATTTGAACAACTTTCATAATTTAAAAGGAATTTTCACTTTCTCATAGTTTAAAGAAGTGTAAATTTTTCAAATGAATTCTGTGAATGAAGGTCATTTATTCTAAAAAGTCTAAACATAGCCTCAATATCAATCAGTTTTCATTTACTTATAAATACATAGACTCAACCGTAGCGAATGAGCAATTTCCACTAGAGTTATTTTTGGTTGCTTAATGGGACATAACTTTTGCTTGTTCAGTCTGTTCTTGATGTTCCACAAAAGTACATGCAGATTGCTTAACCAATGAGCCAAATCAAGTTTAACGCATCTTAAATAATCAATAACAAGTTTTGATGCCTTTTGCAGGTACATTGGTTTGAAGCCATGCATAACTCGACTTCCTGAAAATGGTTATGGGGGTAATGTTACTACATGGCCTGCACGTCTTCACTCTCCACCTGACAGGCTTCAGAGTATAAAAATGGATGCTTACACATCCAGAAAGGAAGTATTCAGAGCAGAGTCAAATTATTGGAATGAAGTAATAGATAGCTATATCCGTGCTTTCCGTTGGAAAGGATTCAAACTACGGAATGTGATGGACATGAGAGCTGGACTTGGCGGGTATAATATACATAGAATTGTAATATCTTGAAATTACTACTACATAATTATAAGTCGTGAAGCTTTTATCTGATTTCCGTATGTTTTCTAACTGAAATAAATGTTATGACTTTTTGATTATTTTGGTTATGCCAGGTTTGCAGCAGCATTAAATGATCTGCAGATTGATTGCTGGGTTATGAATGTTGTTCCTGTCAATGGTTTCAATACCTTGCCTGTTATTTATGACCGTGGACTTGTAGGAGTCATGCATGACTGGTAGGGATAATGCATATTCCACTCTGCTTTGCAATTTTGCTTCACAAAACCTTATTTATGTGGCAAATTTATAGCTCCTTTTTCCCGTTTCAATTTTGTCTATGTAGTGCTATCCCATCACATTAACTAATGCCAGTCATATCAATGCATGACGTCTATGCTTCTGTTGATCATCAATATAACTTCACCTTACCATCC
Source organism: Carica papaya (assembly GCF_054855325.1). Taxonomy (NCBI): domain Eukaryota; kingdom Viridiplantae; phylum Streptophyta; class Magnoliopsida; order Brassicales; family Caricaceae; genus Carica; species Carica papaya. The sequence continues at coordinate 28,448,138 of NC_142309.1, forward strand.
TTCTCTTTAAATCACTAATAAGACACATGATGATAAGAATGTTCAGGATGAAATGAAGCAAGAGTTGATATCTGCAAAAAGAGAGTAAAAAGAAATCAAAGTAAAATAATGCATTAGAACATCTTTTAGTGTGCCCTTCCACCCCAACCCCGCGTCCCCCACCCCCAAAGAAAATATACTTAGTCATCACCACATCCTAAAAATGGAGTTTAGTAAAAATCCAGAAGAAAAACCTGAGGGCGCTAAATCTAGCAGTATGATAGCATGAGTTTATATTTACCAATACAACTAAAGGCACTTGTAAATTGGCAAGATTGTTATCTTTAATTTATAGTCTGTTAAGCAACTGGTATTGTCTATTTAATTAGTCTAAAACTTGAAGTTTCAACGCACATCTATAACAGTTTGCACTTGTTTCTCAATCATAATAATATGTTGTTTTGAAACAATTCTCAATAATAATAATAACAATAGAAGTGTTTGCATGTAAACTGGAGTTCTTTAGGCTATGATATGAAGTTTGATTGTATAATCTTTCTCAATTTCATGCCTTTCTTGCCAAGGTCTTGAGCTCTGCTCATAATTTTGAAATTTTATTTCCTAGGTGTGAGCCATTTGATACTTATCCCAGGACATATGACTTACTGCATGCAGCAGGCCTGTTCTCCATCGAAAAGAAGAGGTATAAGCTCTTGATGTTCTATGATTCTGGCTCATTATCTTTTTATTTCGTCCTGGAACATATTTTGAGATAAATTTGTTGTCTGTTATTGGTTCAGATGCAATAGCTCAATCATCATGCTCGAGATGGATCGAATGCTAAGACCTGGGGGACATGTTTATATAAGAGACTCCGTAGATGTTATGGGTGAACTACAGGAACTAGCAACTGCCATGGGATGGGCAGCTGGACTGCATCCCACAAGTGAAGGCCCCTACGCAAGCTGGAAGATTTTAATATGTGAGAAACGCATGTGACATGCCTGGCATCCTGGAAGCTGGAGAAAACTGCATGCATCATTCCTTTTGCCACAAACTGGGATGAATTAGAAATTGAATGCTATCATACATAGGGGATGTGTAATTCTATCTGTAGACTTTCAGCATAATGGTAAGGTTCAGAATCTCATTGGAATAATATGGCGGAGACGGGGGTGTCTTATGGAAATAGGAAAACAGAAGGGAATGGTTTTCTTTTTTCAAGTTCGTTTGTTCTAATTTGTTGCCAATTGGTAGGGCTAGGGAGTTTGTATAATGTTGAATACTTAATTGTACAGACACGGGGTTTGGCCCCAATTGTCAGTTCTCCCCTACCATATTCTGTGGGTGAGTCCTTGATCTAACTGGAGCCAGAGTTTTTCTTCTTTCAGGGTGACATATTATTTGAGGATTTATGGGAACAGTAAGGAATAAATATTAAAGAGCCACTGTACTCTTTAAATTTTCAATATTGACCCTTACATTTTTTTTTTGGTCTAGATACACCTTTGAATTTTCAAATTAGTCTTGATTGGTCCCTTAAAATTTTCAAATTAGATGGTGTGTTCACGTCAATATAACCGATGACAACCGAGGATGCGATGATGAGGGGAAGGGAAGCTCTTTGCGACAAAGCTGAAGAAGAGAGAAGAAAGGAGACCCACAATGTGGATGAGTTTTGAAAAACCACATTCCATATTTTTGTGAACTACAAGGGATATAAGTTGGATTTATGAGTTTGCTTTTTCGCCTCACACATTCAGATTCGACATTTCTATGCAAAGATTTTCCGCAAAGACCTTAAAAACAGGAGCATAGAAAGATATTTTTGTGAACTAAATCATTATTTGCAATCTAACAAGAAGAGGTACCATATAGACTTCCCTGAAAAGAAAAAGCTTCTGATTGCAACAGGAAGTTCGAAACTCGATGTACATGGATGGCTTCTCTACATTAACCTAGTAGTCGTATCCCTGCAACTCTTACTCGATAGCGAGCCTCAACCCAAAAAAGCTTGTGTCTTGTTAATCATTGTTGTCAAAATAATAACTGAGATCTTAAGCTATTTGTCTTTAAATCTTTAGCATTCTTTTACCACTTAATAGGGTTAAGTTAGAAGGGGTGAAGCAATTAGATAGTATCACCACATGGAAAGTCAGTGTGGTGTTAACAGTAGCTAAAATGGAAGTGAAGACAAAGAATCAAAATGGTAGTACAAAAACAACAATATTGATGGAATAAAATGACATTGATAACAATAATGATAATAGGATTAAAATATTAGTAGAGATAGTGATTATAATAATAATGATACCAGTTCAATAATAATAGTAAAGAAAATAAGAATATTTGCGACAATAACAGTAAATATTAATAGTAACAATAATAATAACGATGGACAACTATCTCAAAGTTGACAATTTTGAAGGCAGTAGAAATAGCGGCGAGAATAGAGAAGGTAGCAAGAGAAATAATAGTGACGGTCATTAAATTACTGATGATAATAGTAATTATAGTGATAATGATAATTATACTATTTTTGCTATGAGAAAAAAAATAAAAAAAAATCTTAAAAAGAAAGACAGCGTCTTACCATATCCACAAAAAATTTTCTCCTAAACATTGAATAGGATAGGCTTCGTGATAGATCCTTCTAATAATTAATTAAATCCTGTGTATACATCAATCAAGAGGAGAACATATACGCAATATTCAGCTTAAAAGCTAAATGTGAGGCATAAATGGGTTATGGCTTCACAGATGGATCCCTGTGGGCTGCAGTATTAACCTGTTTGGAAAGATAGGCCTCATATACTTCCACTACAAGCCGTGGATCCTTCTCCACAAACTCTGCATACTCCTCTAGTTTTGTAAACTTGTCCATGTTGTCTATGATCAATGACAATGCTGCATCAAGCATTTGCTTTGCGTTATGCTGATGCGCAAAGGCATAGTTCATGAGACAATTGTTCCAGTTCAGCTTGGATACGAGGAACTTCTCACAGTGAGCTTTAAGGTGTTTTACCTGGTACTTTTCTGCCAGTACTACAAGGTCGTAGGCCATTCGTTCATCAAGGCATGCCTCCGCAGTGTATAAATAATTGATAAATGCACGAAGAGCCTCGTATGAGACATCACTGATCTTGATTGTTCCGCTTCTACTTTCTTCCATTTCATTCTCAAGCATTGCTTTAAATACTGGGGAACGGCTCACCTGATAACAAGTGAATGAAAATATTCAAATGGAATTCAAGTAACATCTTTGAAGATATATCATCCAATCCAATTTCGCAAAGCAGAGTATATGAACAATGCATTGCTTAAATTCTAAAAAAAAAAATTGTAAATGGATATATCTCACATTTGCAACTCAAAGATTTGTCAAATAGACATAGATGATCAGGAGCATTTGACAACATATGAGAAATTATCCAGAGGAAAAGCCAAAGTTCTTAAAGAGGGGTCTTCAAATCCACATGTAAGTAGCAGAAAACCAAGCATTCATCATTCTCGACTTTAAGACACCCATTAATTCCAATACATTTTTCATGTTCTGCACCACCTTGCTAATTACGTAAAACCCATACCACAGATAATTGAAGGAAATTACCCCTGTGCTAAATTGTTTAGGCAACACACATATACTTCAAGGTCCCATGTAATAAATGGCATGCTATTTACCAAAAAAAGAAAAGAGTAGAGAATTTTAATCCATGGCTAATCATGGTAGAAAGAGCTTATCACGTTCACAATAGGAACTTTGGCGAAGAAGTGCAACTTTGATTTTCTTATAAAATGGGATATTCTTGCAGAAAAGAAAGAAAAGGACATAACTCAGATCTCAGAATTTAGAGTAGAAAGAAAAATGCTATTAAAAAAGCGACTCGGCCATCAGAGAATGTATGAATGATCCCACAACGTAAACATCATAGATTAAAAACCTTCCATTTCCAGAAGATTTAGGACCTGCCTTATCAGTTCGGAGCTACATGCAAACTTGAAAGGTACAACAAGGAGAGTAGATATAATACAAAGAATATAGATGATATAACATACTTATGGCAGGACTTATGGAACTTTTGATAAGTCCAAATAGTTGGCACCGAGGAACTAAATTTTGAGAAGGCATGCCTGTTGGATTTATGCAAGCTCAATTCTATATGCATTCCCACATTAATTCAAGATACCAAGCTTTCAACATAGTGCAGTCCATATTCTTCATAAATACAACTGCAAAGTTAGCAAAAAAACCACACATAGGATATTCTTTGACCCAGAAGAACTGAATATATTATCAAAATCAAGCAAGATGATCATTTGCAGCAAGGCACTGAATGAACACACATTTCACAGATATGATAGTCCATTTTAAAAAGCATCATATGAGTCGGTGATGTTGATATTTCATTTAGAAAAATCACCAAATAAGCTAGCTTTGGATCTCATGGCAATTCTGAAATGCCAATATTTTCAAAAATGCAGTGCTAAACATTTACAAACTATAAGCTGCAATTTCTGACCTCACAGTTGAAGTTTACAAAAGACAAGATGCAACTTCCACCCATAAGAACTGAATATATTATCCAAATCAAGCAAGATGATCATTTGCAGCAAGGCAATGAATGAACATACATTTCACAGATATGATAGTCCATTTTAAAAAGCATCAGATGAGTTGGTGATGTTGATATTTCATTTAGAAAAATCACCAAATAAGCTAGCTTTGGATCTCATGGCAATTCTGAAATGCCAATATTTTCAAAAATGCAGTGCTAAACATTTACAAACTATAAGTTGCAATTTCTGACCTCACAGTTGAAGTTTACAAAAGACAATATGCAACTTCCACCCAGAAGAACTGAATATATTATCAAAATCAAGCAAGATGATCATTTGCAGCAAGGCACTGAATGAACACACATTTCACAGATATGATAGTTCATTTTAAAAAGCATCAGATGAGTCGGTGATGTTGATATTTCATTTAGAAAAATCACCAAATAAGCTAGCTTTGGATCTCATGGCAATTCTGAAATGCCAATATTTTCAAAAATACAGTGCTAAACATTTACAAACTATAAGCTGCAATTTCTGACCTCACAGTTGAAGTTTACAAAAAACAAGATGCAACTTCTACCCAGAAGAACTGAATATATTATCAAAATCAAGCAAGATGGTCATTTGCAGCAAGGCACTGAATGAACACACATTTCACAGATATGATAGTTCATTTTAAAAAGCATCAGATGAGTCGGTGATGTTGATATTTCATTTAGAAAAATCACCAAATAAGCTAGCTTTGGATCTCATGGCAATTCTGAAATGCCAATATTTTCAAAAATGCAGTGCTAAACATTTACAAACTATAAGCTGCAATTTCTGACCTCACAGTTGAAGTTTACAAAAGACAAGATGCAACTTCCACCCATTATTCACTTCCTTTTGCTAGTATTTGTATTATTCCCAAGTGATCTACATATGAAAATCAAAGAGATATAAACAAAATTCCCTTAACTTGAGAGACCATTAATTTAAGATAGTCAGCCCGTATTTTCAAAAGAGGAAAAACATTTGATATAAGTATAAGATCCTATATTAACTGTTTTTGATATGCAACAGGGATTCAAAGAACTCGCTGTTAAACATGTTGTAATTATCAACAACCAACCAATCATCAAACTAAGAAAGCATATTAACATAATAGATTATACATGTTATAGAGTGAACTACATTTACCACTCAGTAGACATGTAAGACTGAATAAGCCATTCTAAGAACAAATCGTTATACTGTATATCATTATATCGTAACACAAACAACCAGATGGTTTAGTCGACATCTGCTTAATTGTGTAATCATCAAACACCCGTATATTCAACATACTAGACCAAGCTAAGCTAGTCAGGCAAATTAGACAAATAGACGAGAACAAGGAACAAACCAGAAGAGCCTTATGCGCCGGGACCGGGGTCCCATCCGGACCGTCGTCGGCGGCAATCAAAACCACGTCGGTGAAGGAAGGACATGTAAACCTGCCGTAGCTGTGATCAAGTGGCGACCAAAACCTCAGAAAAGCAACTTTGGCCTTGAGATCTTCGATCTCCCGCTTGAGTTCCTCCTCATTCTCGCTGGCCTCCTCATAGCACTCCTTGCAGGTCCCAGCATCGCGTGTGTTGTACTCCTCCTTGCACGATAAGCAACGCATGGAATCGGAATCGGAATCGGAATCGTGATTAATGACCCCGTCGGAGTTATGACGAGTTCTCATCTTTATGGTTTTGGGAGTTGAAGAGAGCTGTCGTAAGAACAGGGGTTTATATATTATTATAAATTTTATGGGAAATAAATTGAATTAAATATATATTTATATTTATATCATCTATTAATTAATATTCTATTTAATATTAAAATATAATTTTGTAATATTAATTTTGTACTAAATTTTCCTATTAAATATAAAAATATATATGTTTGAGGTTAACAGAACTTCAATTTAAAGAAATAATTCATTTTAACTAAAATAATATTTCTATTTTTACTATAATTTTTGTTCGAATAGAAGCTAAAAATAATTAAAATTACGCAATCTGAATCTATTGTAAGTGATCTATTAAATATTCGTTAAGAAACTTGATACAGTTTAGAAAATATGTTAGGTGCTCGAGCTCGTCTAATTTAATTATCATTCTTTTCCTTATAATCGATGCTAACTGACATACTTTTACTATAATAAGATGTCGTTACTCTAATTATGCAATTTTATGCAAGTAATTATATCGAACAACACAAAATTAAGGCTTATAACACAAGGTGTGCAAAATAAAAACCTAAAATAATAATAAATATCAAACATCCCATATAAAGATATATTATAATGCTTGTACCTAGTTTCACTCGTAAAAAGAGTTACATTGTGATACGAAAAAAAATAATTAAATAAATAAATAACTCATTCAATGTATCAATTATTAATAAACTCGTTAATTTTTATTTTTCTTTTTCTAAATAGAAGATCCTCTAAAACAAGGATTGACACCTGTACGTCACGTATGACTGTCGTGCCTGGATTCATTCATTTACCTAGAGAGAAATATATTATAGAGTTGGATTTTAAAATAAGAATTAAGATGCTACTAATTATAATATGAAAAATTTACAAGTTTATAATCATTATTGAGACAAGGGAGACAAATTCTAATAAAATAGATAACATAGACACATCATGTTAGCTACTATAAAGTTTTTAATATTATAGGGTGTCTTTTAATTTTATTTTAACTGGAAATTAATTATATATTTCGTGTTCGAAATGTGTATAATACAAAATATTTAATTTTTTTATTCATTGATAATTATGCACGTGTTATTTATTTATTTTCGCATAAGAGTTAATTTTTATTTTGTTGGTTCGTTTTGCTTATTTTATTAAATAGTTGATTCTCTTATCGAGCAATTTAATGATTAACAAAAGTCCCCAAGGTTTTCAGAGGTTCATCTTTTCTTATGTAGATAATTGGACTGTGGGAAGGAGGTCGAGTTGTACCTCGTCCCCATTATTATTGACCACTTGCAAAAAGAGGATTAAGTTCCCTATCATCTTCAAACATTATTGTTTCGAACATCTTCTTCTTCTTTCCTGTTGAATGGAAGTTTAAATTTTTTTAATTTGTAGGAACTATTTATTCTTAGATGTTATTATTATTTTTTGTAGTGGATTGGTTAGAAGACGAATATTAAAGACATTGAATCGTATATTTATCTTTTTTTGATTCACGTGTATTATAATTACGTTATTCTAATACTGTTTGTGACGATAGAAGAATTTTTAGTTTCACATCTAAAATCGAGTTTTTTTTTTAAAAAGTACCAAAAATAAAAAAAATAAAAAATATTTAATGTACTAAGTTATTGTTTCATCGTAAAATAATAATAATTATAATTTAAATACACTACATTAATTAAATTACATAAATTAGAATATAATTTACTTTATTTTTTTAATAATATAATATGTTTCCATGTAATTTATAAAAAGTAAATAATTTATAATATAAAATATTAATTTTTGATAATTACAATTATTTTTTATTTTATCTATATATTATACATCTCGGACATAACACAAACATATACTAAATATCTACTTAGATTAATTTATTTAAATTTATTAATTCATAATTTTAAGATCATCATATGTAATATATATATATATACAAATATTTTGATAATATCATATTTAATTAATTTAGTAGTAAATTTTTTTTATTTAGATTAAGTACGTAATTATCATGGGAAGACAAAGATATTGCTCCTTCGATAGAGGCGGTTATGTTTGGCCGAACGTGGGATTCGAAAAGCCGGACTTTTCAAAGACTTAAATGTTACACGTCAGTTTCCCATCTGCCTCCACCGGGTCGTCCAGTATCAGATCCGACCCGAACTATATAAGAAAGGGTGTAAAAGAGGAAAACAGAAATAAAACTGGCAGTACACACCACTCTGTTCCAAATTTTTTTAAAAAAACTAAAGACACGGATAAGACCCCCCCAGTCTGCATACTGCCGAGTTCTTACGGAAAATTTTCCTGAGATTTGATTTTAGGGTTTCAGTTGTTTCTGCTTCTTGGGCTCTAAATTGTCCATTCAGGTAAGGTTTTCGCTTCTCTCTGTGCAAGTATGTTTTGAATTTAGTCTTTATTTTGCTCTGTTTGGCAGGTTGGATAATGTAGGAGAACATGCGGAAAACATGGTTCCGAAAGTCTTTAGTTTAGTATCTTGAGGCCTTTCAAGAAAACAAATTATGCCTGTGAAACTTGCTTCTTGTACTTTTCTTGCTTTGTTTACTGTCTGTCTCTCCAAGTGAACAAGAGCTTTAGGAATTGGTTTTCCCCCAAGACTTTTTCTCCCATTTCTTGGCAACCAAACGGAGGATTTTCTGGTTTTTTTTTTTTTTTTTTTTTTCCTTCAATACTTTTCTTTTCTTGTTTCTGTTTTTATGTAGTGAATAATGTATTTGAAAATTCATTTAAACCTTTTGAATCTTTGAAGGTTCATGTTATGGTAAAACCCTAATTTCGTGGTCAAAAGCTTGAGAAATTAGGATTTCTTGTCAGTTGTGGATATGAGTTTTGAGGAGGCAACATGCAATGGAGATGGTATGGAATGCATTCAGGGGGTACAGTTCTTGAAAAGTAAAGCAGTGGCTAGTGCATGTGAAGTCACTGTTATACGTAATTCTGGGAATGGGAGCACTAGCACAAGAGAAGGTTTTCTAACCTACAAGAGGAGGAGGTATGCTGGGCAGAGTTTGGGGAGCAAAGTGCTAGGATGTGGCAGAAATTCTGTTGAAGCAGCTAGTCAATTGGCAGGCCAGGTATACAAAGATGTTCTTTGCTACGTGTTTATCAGATTATTTCTTGTTGGATTTTACCGGTCATAAAGTTATTTGTTCACATTTTCTTCGTATTTCAAAAAATTATTTGTGATTTTGAGCTTTTGAAGTACAAGGATCTCTAAAATGGTATTGTGCAAGTTCGAACATAAACTCAGCTTTTGTTGAACTATAAACACAATAGACAAGCGTCCAGAAGATTTTGGAATTTCTTTGGTTTTTTGAATTAACAAAATAAAGCTGCATCCACGGAGATTTTTATTAGTATGAGGCTCCTGTCCAAGGATATCTTAGAAATGACTGATTTGGTGTGGCTTTGGCAGTAGGATGAACATGAAAGGCATCTATCTTCATGTGAAGTGAGGATGGCCATTCACATAATAGAGATCTTTGCTACAAATAAAATTTATTTATTTAATAAACTCTGTGTAGTGGTTTGTGATTTCAATTGAAGTTCTAAGACAGTAGTTAGGGCTTGAGTGCCCCAATAGCATTCACTGTTCTCACAATGAATTGCATTCCTGTCTGGTATATAGAGAGAAAATGTCACTCTAGAGCTCTTCTTGTTCAATTTAAGACACGTATGGACTTTAGGGAACTAAGGAATCTTTTACTTTCTGTGCCATGTTAATGATCCAGAACTTTATTTCATGGCTTTTAATTTGCTGTATAAGTGTTCTCTTTCATATGATGCCTTAAATGGAAAGGAAGATGACATATAATTTTGGGCGCTTTTTAGAGTTATTATGCTTGTTACATATTGAAAAATGTGTTGCTTTCAGGTCAACTGAAAAATCATCTCCTTTTCTACATTGTTTTCATTTCATTTGCTGGATAACATTCTTCCTCTTCTTCTGCAGGATAAGAAAATAAGAACAGCTTATGCATGTGAACAATAGATTCTTGGTGCTTGAAATTCATATATGTTTTGGAGTAAAAAGTGTGCTTGGTGCTTGAAATTCTTGAGTTCCTAAAATTGTATGTACGGCGCTTGTAGGTCGGAATGCATATGCGGTTTTCATGTTTGTTAGGATACGATGTATATAACATACGAAGATGACTTTCTCCCCAGTGAGAGTTGTTTGGTGGGTAAGAAATAACTCATTCACTGTTAGGGGGAGTCAGCACCAATAGGGGACAAATTAACAGAAGAGTATCTTAGATAATTTGGCATGTCCAATATGGGACCACAGATGTACAAATGTGGAAGTTAGTTTTAGAAGATTTAATCTGAAGACGTATCTTCAATAATCTCACTGAAAAGACGATTCTTGCGTGGTTGTCTGGATGAAGAGTATTGTTTAGCTTTTTCCTGACTAGTCCATAATCAAGCAACAGTTGGGTTGATGATTTGTAGATATCTGATACTTAATCTTGATATGCATCATATAAATGAGCTTGCAAAATCTTGATGCAGAAATTAACCTTAATGGTTCAATGTGCTCTTTCTTTATCAGAAACTGAACAAATATATCATTCAAAGGGATTGCAGTTGTGACAAATAAAAAAATATGATATACAATATGCTGAAAGACAAAAATGTCAATTACATCTTTTAAATCCTCCCTACTCATGAGATGATGTCCTTGGAAAGAATAAACAGGTTCTGCAATCATAGATGCATGATCCTACAAAAAGGGGAAGGAAGAGCATCACGAAGCCCTTCCTATCTGCTGAATGACCAAAAGGATTGCCAAAGATTAGAGAGAAAAACCATTTGCATTTGATCCACGAATCCATTCCGAGCCCAAAGCTCTTTCGTAACTGAAGCCCAACCACCCAACTAATATTGAGAAAGCCTAAATTATCCTGGGCAGTTGATTTTTTTTTTCTTTTTTCTGGTGGGGGAGGGATGGGAAGGGGGGAAATCCCTGTTGCAAAGGAAGTAGCCATTGACTTAAATAGTTCTTGACTGCTGGATTCTTTTAGGGGGAAACCGGATGTGAGAAGACTTGATACTTAAAACCTTTGTTGTGTGCTTATATCTCTTTCTGATTCTTGATAATTAATGATACTTTTTACTTCTTGTTGCAAAAACATCATAGACTGCATAAATAGTGAGCTTTGGCTGCTACAGATGAAATATTAGCTTTTCCTACCTTTAAATATCAAACTAAAAGTAGCCCTAATAGGTGTCCCGCTATGCAGCTGACATCAAACTCGACTTATTGTTCTTGACTGAAGAATATAAAGCAGTTTTTTGTTATCTTGAACTTTTAAAGAGAGAAAAAGAAGACAAAATGAATGGTAGTTTTGTTTCTTATGGCTGCATTTGATAGAATCAATCTTAATGTATCTACTAAAAGGGACAAAAGAAAAGACAAAGGGTAGTAGTTTAGTTTCTAGGGTTGCACTTGATTGAATCAATCTTAAGATATTTACTTCTCTCCTTATAGTGCAAGTATCCTTTTTGTCCTGACATGATTTGGTTACTTGTCTTGAACTAAATCTGGTTTCTAACAGATGCCAAAAGGACCGCAGGATATGCTTTTAGACAATTCTTGTGAGCAAGCCTGTCTTCCTGGTAAAAAATCTTGTGCTTTTCTGAATGGCTCAAAGGAATTTTCACAGCTAAAGTGGAAGAATGTGGTACTGGAGCACGTTTATCAGTCATTGAGTGCTGATGAAGAGGGTGTACGGCGTTGTATTCGAGATGCACTTGTATACTGTCCAGGAACTGATCATACTATGAAGATTAAGGTTTGTGCTGCAAAGAAACGTAAGAAGTCATGATAACATTTTCAGTACTTTTCTCTTCCTTGTTTTGAGCTAATACTTTATTTTTTTTTTAAAATACTTCTCCAGGAATCTGGTGTTTGTGATATAATTGAAAATGGATGCACATCTCAGTCTGGGCGCATGCCTAATGGAACTCAGTACAGAGACAAAAATCCTGAGGCTGCCATTTCCAATGGTTCTTCAGATGAATCTAAATGCTGTACTGTCACTGAGATGTGCCAACAAGTTTTCTATAATATTATCGTTTCAGAGAAGTTCACATTACTCTGTAAGCTACTTCTAGAAAATTTCCAAGGAATCAAGGCTGAAAGTCTTTTCTGCATGCATACGATAGACTCCAAGATGAAAGAGGGAGTTTACGAACATTCACCTGAGCTTTTCTTGATGGATATTCAACAGGTACTGATGGCTCTTCAATCTCATAGACAGGCGGTTTCTCTTTTTAAGCATTGGGTCTTAGCTTCTCTCTTGACACAACTAGCACCCCCTTGTGGCCTATTTACACAAAATTTTTTATCCTTTTTTCTTCTGTCCAAAAAAAGTTATCTCTTCACTTTCATTTGGAAGATTATGATGAATGCTTGGTTTTTACAAGTTCTACAGTTTCCAGGGATTCTTTTGGTGTTTGCCATAAGCATGTATTAACTTTCACTATAGTAGACAATCAACCTTGTGACATGTTCTAGCACTGATAATCTGTTATGTTTGAAATATTGCATGAAGTTATGCATTTCCTTGACTCATCATGTGGAAGTAACACATTTTCCTTTATAATCACATTGTATCATCATTAACACATTAGTTCTTTTGTGACTTTTCATTCAATACTTTTTACATTATTGAAAACTAAGAAGCACCAGTATTTAGGCACTCCTATGTGCAACCAAACACCATATGCTTTTTGTGGATCAATAGGTCAACTGTTTTGATATATATATATATATATATATATATTATTCTCATGCATCAACTTTTTTCTCATGTAGTCTTTCGTTGTTCTCATTTTTCTGTATCCGGGTTAATGTTCAACTTCCTAGTTCTCTTTTGCAATTCTAAGAGCTTTTACCTGTTGGAATCTCAGCATTCTGCTAGAGGCTATTTCGGGTTAAAACGTTTCCTATCAGTATTGATGTTTGCGGTGATGACATCAAACTGTGCAAGGGGAGACATTTTGGTTGATGGGATGATTTAACTGCTTTATGTCTTTTCTACATCTCTTCTAGAGTTCCATGCTTTTCTTCTGGAACGAAAAGTTCCTTATGTATTTTGTGCCTGATCCACTTTTGAGTTATCTCTTACAATCACAAAAAAGCTGAGAAGGAAACAAATAAGTATTTGTTTTATCTGACGCATGAAGATAGCTTATGATTGATTATTACCTCTATTCCTCGTCTTCTCTCCCATTCTCTCAGTATTCTTTACTTCTCACTATCCATTATCATTGAGATGTTTCCTTCTCCTGAATTCAGCTAGATTGGATTCATAAAATAGGGAATTTTCAACTTCTTCAGAACATCTATTCCCCATCTACTTAATAGTAAGCTATAATGAGCCTTTCTTAGACTTTCAACGAAATCAGACTTTTATGTGACTTCCAGTCATCTTTTAGGGTCTATTCCAAATTATATTATATTTTCTGTTTATATTCTCTGCTTGGAGGAGTTCTTTATGGCTGAATATGAGTCCATTATGTTAACTTCCTTTGTGCTTTAATCAGCGTAGCTCCCAATTTTTTGATTTTTTAGAAAGAATTCTTTCATGATTATCTTTAAACTTTAGTCTTTGAAGGAGGGTATATTGGTCCAAAAATATGGTAAAAGGTGCTTACAGATATATGCTACAAGCTCCTCACAGAAACTGGTCCTAGAAGCTACTTTTTTTATTTTCAGCTTTTAGTATTTGTTGGACATCAGCAAACATTTTGTGGCTTCTTTTATTACAAAAAGGTGCTTTAAGCACCTTTGACCACCCAAAAAAGTCAATATGAACAACTATTGACCTGTTAATTTTCAGTTACTCACCAAAAGTTAACAATTATATGCTTGTTGATCTCAAAAATAAATAAAAAAAGTATTTATATGCTTGTTTTTGCTATGAGGAAACACATCCAATCAAGGTGAAATTTCTAGCCTCATGGAATTTGCTTGTTGCATGAAGAACCATATTTGCTGTATGTGGATGTTATATATGTATGTATATAGTCTGTATCTTAAACATCAGAAATGGTTTCAGATGTGGAGAAAGTTTGAAGGTATCGGACATGAAATGGTTTATCTTGCTAAGAGCCTCTCAGACATGTCAAAGGATTCCTACAGTGAAGAGGTGTGAAAATCCACGTATGCAGATTGTTGTACTTCTAGGCACTTCTTGTTATATATATATATATATATATTGCTTCATTTGCATGGATATTCTTCTGTTTCAGCCATTTTTTTTAAATACTGTCACAGATTGGATGCTCAGTTCCCCATAGACGAGGAGAAGAGAAAGATAAGGTAAGCTTTTCTAAATTGTTGTACTTTTTATCATCCTCGTATTCAGGACAGCCTTGATATGATAGAGGTTACTTCTAATGGCAGTGTATGTGGTAGAGTAGATTGTTGAAGTTGTTTTGGAGAAAGTGGACCCAGAAAAAGGAAATCCGAATTCCCATTGCTTTTAAGTTATTGTGCAGTAGTCCGTGGTTTTGATCTTGCTTATTTGCCTGGAGGATACCTTATCCTCTCATTTTCTTTTGTAACAGTTCTCTTTCTATAATGACGTTTTGTCATTTATAAAACATCTTGTTCATGTATAACCATTTGTTTTAATAAATAAGATTCTGTTCCATTCTCATATTTAATGTTTGTGGTAGATTAGGCTGAACATGTTTCTTTTTCTTTTTGGGAGAAAGTGGACCCAGCGAAACAATTTCAGAAAACTTTTACTGTTATTGTAGAGGACAACTCACAGCTTGGATAATTAATCATAGTCTCTGAGTGTATATTTTTATTTAAAGCAAAAGAAATAATTTATTCCAGTGATGAAATGAATTTGTGCCAAATGAGATATCCACCATTTCTGCTATGAACTCTCAAGTTGTGTGGAAGTTTTGTTTTCTTGTTGTGATCATGTTTGATGTTTGTTTCATGTTCTCTTCTCATCATTGGTTTGCCAGTTACGCTTCCCTTCCATCTTCCTTCTAATGCAGCGTAGTGGATTAGGGTTTAGAGAGAAATTAGAGAAGAAAAGGATAACTTCATCCACAATTACAAGGTTAGCATCACAGGGTTGTTAGGCACTCAATTCAGTAAGAGGAAATTAGTATTTTGTTCATAAGCAGCCTGTTTAATAATGATGAAGCACCTTTCTCTTTACAGGTTGTTAACATAGCCTAATATGATTTGGAGTTCTTAAACAAGAAAACAAGAATAAATAAAATTTCGAACTAAATAAGACCTAAAACCTTAACAAAATATAAAACATGCCAAGATATAATAGTCTTATTTTAGTAAAGCTGGGCTAGATGGTCCAGCATCACCTTTTCTATCTCTCTCTCAAAATCAGAGAAAGAGAAAAAAGTCAGAAAAAAATAGAAAATACTTGTTTGAGATTTGTTTTAATGTTTGTCCATGTGTCATATATGTGAATGTTAGTGCTGTTGGTTTAATTAAAAAAGATCTGAGTGTTGAAACTTGATGGAGCTATGGGACAGTAGGAGAAATGTTGAGTATTTCTGCTTGGCTGAAGCTTTTATTTGTTTAGTTTTCCATTTATATGGTTCCTAATCTTACACTGCCTTAAACCTTTCCTGATGTAAATATTACATTTTTTCTCTTTGAAACAGTTCTGTGCCCAGGAATCAGTTCCTCATGCTAAACTGGAGCATCCTGCAGCGTACAGTGTGTACAGAATTTGCACTTGCAAACAATGTGGAAAGGAGGCAGATGGGAAGGATTGTCTAGTATGTGATTCTTGTGAAGAAATGTACCATGTGTCCTGCATTGAGCCTGCTGTCAAGGAGATTCCCCCAAGAAGCTGGTATTGTGCAAAATGCACAGCCAGTGGAATTGGATCACCTCATGAGAACTGTGTAGTATGTGAGAAGGTTAATGCCCCTAGGACCTTAATTAGTCATGGTGTTAATGATATTAGTCCAACAAATGGTGAGCCATTTTATGAGATTGAAGAGAATTCAAATGGTAGTATGGAGAATGGGCTTCAAATGTCAGAAGAGAGCAAAAACAACTCTATGTGCAAGGTTTGTGGCGGGGAGGTAGAGGATGGTGAAAAGTTCAGGATGTGTGGTCATTCCTTCTGTGTTAGCAAATATTATCATACAAGGTGCCTGACAACTAAGCAGTTAAAATCATATGCTGCCTGTTGGTACTGCCCTTCTTGTCTCTGTAGAATTTGCCTCAATGACAAAGATGATGATAAGATTGTTCTATGTGATGGTTGTGATGATGCATACCATATTTACTGCATGAAACCACCTCGCACTTCAATTCCAAGGGGCAAGTGGTTTTGCAGAAAATGTGATGGTGGTATACAGAGAATACGCAAAGCAAAAAGAGCATTCGAAAAATTTGAAAATAAACAGAAAGAGAGGGGTGGAGACAGTGAAAAGGAAAATGAAGTATCTGAAAAGCAACAGTGCGAGAATGAGAAAGAAGAATCGGACAAGGGAAGAGGAGGAATGGACATGCTCTTGTCTGCGGCCAATACTCTAAACTATGAAGAGAAGATGGCTGCCATTCAGATAAAGAATTAGAAGGAAGTTTGATATTGAAGAATGACTTGTCTAGTATGTTTACTTGCTGATTCCCAAAAATTTATTTCCGGTGCAATTTTTTGGGGGACAAATATTTTGGTAGGTTGTAAAGCACTAGATCTACTGACTTTTGGATAGATAACTCAGTGACAACATGATTCCAAAGGCTGTATATCGCTGGCTAGCATCCCATGAATCAGGATCAGGGGGGAAAAGCATTAGATTCATTTTGTGCAAATGACCCTTTAAACATTTTGGAGGATATTTTGCCCACTTTGTACTAAGCAGTATATACTTTTGAAGAGGAGTCCTCAAAAAACAGTGTTTCTCACTCTTGTTAAGTGTTGTAAAATGAAGAAATTGTGACTAAAGCAAACTGAATTAGTAATGAAGTGGAAGGATTATTCTCTGTCTCCAGCTTACTGAATTAGTAAATTTGATTTTAGGTGGAAGCAAAATTCAAAAATTTGAAAATGCTCATTTTAGGTGAAAGCCCCTGGACTGGTTGGAGAGGAGCGAAAAGAATGATTCTAGGGACACATCAGGTAGCTAAGGGTTTAGGGCCATTTTAAGGGCCCTCTAAGGCCCATTTTAATGCTCACATAAGGCCCATATCAGGCCTATTTTAAGGCCTACAAGACCCATTTTAAGGCCCCTATAGGGTCAAATGTCATTAAAAGGTGAGCCCAAAACCAAACAAGACAACTGAAGACGGCAAATGTACCGTTAAGAAATGACCATCTTAAGGCCCATATGAGCCCATACAAGACTCATTCAAAGGCCCACATGAGGCCCATTTTAAGGCCCACTTAAGACCATCACAGGACAATTTTAAGGCCCCTCTACGGCCCATTTTAAGGCTCGTATAAGGCCCATTTTAAGGCCTATGAGGCCCGTTTTTATTTTGTTTTCGATTATTTTGAGAAATAAAGTTTAGTTGGAAATTTAATTGCAACTTTGATTTGTATTTTGTTTTGATTTGGACTTGGTTCGCTGAAGAAACAAAATTTAAACTTGAAACTTGAAACATTGGGTCTAGAAGAACAAATTAAGGAGTTGAATCTAAAAGACTTTTGAGTAAGTTTGAATTAATAATAGAGGGTGTATATACATGTATGCGCACACCCTAATATTATTCTGAAAATATTGATAAAATATCTATACATTACATGTTTTGATAGATATATAAAATATATTTAATAAAGTATTGGCCTTAGTACTTACTTATTATGGTATTCCATGAGGAATATCAGACGCGAATGGAAGTGGTGGATGCATTGAACTAACCATTAAAAAGTTTAAGTCATAATGTGATCGTCGCAATTGACACGACAATGTGCATCTACCAGCTGCATCATGCAATTTTTTTTTTACCAACCTCATCATGTAACGCATGCAAACAAGTTTATACAATGCGTATTGGCTGGAACTATGATTTTATCCTTGTTTTTAAGTAAGAATTAGGGGAGGAAAAAAAAAAAAAACTCACACTAAAATTATTACAAATGAAATGAAAGAAGAACTTCGAGCATTAAGTAAAACACATACTTGAGATTCTCTATATTGTTGGCTGTAAATGGGTACGTAATATAAATAACATAATTGACTTTTGTTTCTCGTGATGATCGTATATCTTTTTGATGCACTAATCATGATATTATTTTCTCGTGCTGGTTTCACAACGAAAACCATCCTTACTTATGGTGAAACTCACGTACAAAGGTGTAGTCTTCTTGATGATCATATATTATATACTGATTTAATATTTGAATTTCACGTTAAATAAAAATATATGATTATTAAACTCTGTATAGTGGTTCAAGTCATATATTACTATTAATTTAAGTTTAAATATTTTAAAAGATAATAGTTTGATTTTAAAATTTTTTTAGATTAATATTGTTTTAACTTGAAACGTGTAAATAATATCAAAATATATATTAACTTAAATTATGAGTTTCATATAAGGGGCCGAGTCTCATATTACTAACACTTGAGATTAAGTTTTTGAGGGTTAGAATTTCTCCCAAAAGTTATTTGATTAGTAGTAATTGAGCTCAAGATATTACAGTCGAATTCAACATGACATTATTTATGATGTTTACTTAGTTAATCAATTTATAGTTGCATATATATATATATATATATTTGCTTATGTTAGTATTTAAATGTAATTTGGATTTTACTTTATGTCAAAACACTTTGTTTCGTTAACTAATTTTTTATCCATTTCTTATTGATTCTTTTTTTGGATACATTGATGTTAATTGGCCATTTTTTTTTGAAAGGTAAAAATTTATTGAAACAATATAACTGTATAGATAGATAGATGTACACAAAGGATAACCTTATTAAACTAAAACATAATAAGTGAATACAACATTAACATAAAACATAGCTAATATCAACACAACAACTTTGGGTCGGTAGGACTTTAGACTTTATGAGATATTTGAATCGTGAATTGTGATTGTTGTATGTAGACTTGATAAGAACGTTGAGAGTTTGAGTAATACAGATTGTGATATCCAAATCTCATATTAAAAAAGTATATGATTATTGGACGTCACATAAGAGGTGAAGTATATATTGCCAATGACTTGTGATTGATCTTTTTAGGGGCCAGTATTTGGATTCAAAAATTTGTTGGGTTTATAGTGTTTGGTTACGTAACATTATAATTGAACTAAACTTGATACTATTTATATAGTTCACTCAGTTAATCAATTTATGATTTCTTTTATTTTCTATTACTATTTAACCATCTTCTTTGGATTCTTCTTTATGCCAAGGCACTCTTTTTCATGAACTATTTTTTTTATCTGCTCTTATTAATATTGTTTGAATTGATGCTAATTGAACATTTTTCTAAGTGACAATTTATTGAACAATGACCATGAAAGACAAATATACATGAACAATAACTGTGCATAACTAAAGTATAATAAGCAAATACAACATTATCATAATAAGGATTGTGTATCAACTTGATAACTTTAAGTTGATACAATTTTAAATTTTATTCGACGTTTAAATTTTAATTTGTGATTATTTTATATTGATTTGATTGGGGAATATCGAAAATTTGGCTGATGCAGTTATAATATCCAACAAATCTTATATATTAGAAAAATGTGACTTTTGAGCTCCATATAAGGACTTAAATCGTACATTATTAATAATATGAGATTAACTTTTGGTTGTCGGTGATTGTGGGCTAAAAAATTATCGGATTAGTAATGTTTAAGTTTAATAGATCACGTTTAAACTCAATAGGATATTATTCATAGTTTATTTAGTTAATCAATTTATTACTTTTTGCTTGTGTTACTATTTAACCCTCATTTGAATTGTTCTTTTTGTGAAGACACTCTTTTTCATATACTATTTTTTTTTTTTACTTGATTTGAATACTTTGATACTAATAGAGCACTTTTTTAAATGTAAAAATTTATTGCAATAATAGCATCCCCTAAGATTAATTTAAATGAACGACAACCGCATCCAACTAAAACAAAATCAATAAATATAATATTAGTATAACACAAGCATGTATCAACTTGGTACCTTCGGATTATTGGGATCTTGGACTTAGTGGGATACTTAGATTGCGATTTGTTATTTTTAGATGTAAATATGATGAAAATATAAAAAATCTAATTGATGCAACTTAAGATATTTAAATCTCATATAATAAAAATACGTTATTATGATTACCCATGATTTAGATTTGAAAAATTATTAGATTAGTGGTATTTAGACACGAAACGTGACAACTGAACTTAATTTGATATTACAGTCTTACTCATGGTATTAATTTTGTTTATTACTTTTTATCACCTAAAAGTTAAATATAAAACTATTGCTTTTTCTGACGTTTATTTCATTAGTGTTATATATATATATATATATATATATATATATATATATATATTAAGTTTACTTTTAACTAGTATATAAATTGTTAGTACAAATAAATTTTTTTGTTTTTAAATCAAATAAATAGTAGCAGAAATAATTATTCAGATATAATTTCAGTAAAAACTCAATTAAACATAATTTTCTTTTTAAAATAATTCAACTTAATGTTAACATATAAAATCTCAACTGTGAGTTTAAATATTTTTTGCTGTATCCACATTTTTAGATAATACTGGTAAATGTATTACAGTATATATACATAAAAATGTGTATTTATAGTAGTAAAGTGGAAATAACATTGGAAGTGATGATGAAAATTTGGTCGCAATTTGAAAAGGAAAATTGTGTTTAGCATTTCTTAAAAGTATTTCTTTTTGTAGTTAAATATTACATACGCATGAATGTATATTATTATGTATAAGCATATATATATATATATGTGTGTGTGTGTGTGTGGAAATAAAAACTACAGTGACGATCTTATTATCTATGAATTGTTTGACTGTGTAGAAGAAAAGAACTCTCTTGGTTAATGTGATTAATCTCCATATTTTGCAAATTTAGCGTCGCATTTGTTACCTTTCAACATTAATTTGATAAACAGAAGAAGAAGTCGTTCTGAATCTTGAGACGGATGCTTATAGAAATCTATATATATATATATATGTGTGTGTGTGTGTGTGTATATGTACGTATATACATATATTGTTGTGCAGTCCATTTGTCAACTAATTCTGGTAAATATTAGTATGATTACAATAATTAATATGTTACTAATTCTCGTTAAACGTAGAAAATTATGTAACAACCAAGTTTTGTCGTTTAAATATTCATAATATCTTAAAAATACGACGTAAGAGGTTCTGCTACCGCGAAGTTCAAAGTATATAAGTGATATGAATGTAACTAAAAACTCCTGGTTATAAACTTTGGTGTTCAGTCATGGAGCTAATGATCACCCCAACCCCTGCAAACTCTTCCCCTCTCACACCCCTTGGCTTCTTGGAGAGAGCTGCTTGCGTTTATGGTGACTGTCCCTCCGTCGTATACGACACCGTTTCGTACACGTGGTCACAGACTAACCATCGATGCCTCCGGCTGGCATCTTCCATTTCATCCCTCGGCATCGGGAGGGGCCACGTGGTGTCCGTCCTCGCCCCAAATATCCCCTCCATGTACGAGCTCCAATTTGCTGTCCCCATGTCCGGAGCCGTCCTCAACAACCTAAACCTTCGCCTGGACGCTCATGCTCTCTCCGTGCTCCTGCGCCACAGCGAATCAAGGCTCGTCTTCGTTGACCACGACTCTCAACCTCTCTTATTAGAAGCCGTATCTTTGTTCCCGCGAAACACCAAGCCTCCGCTTCTCGTCCTCATCGACGACGGTGCTGCCTCTGCGGGAACACCAACGTCAGCCGTTGATTTTCTTGACACCTACGAGGGAGTGATGGAGGGTGGTGATCCGAAGTTCAAGTGGGTCCGGCCTAATAGCGAGTGGGACCCAATGGTTTTGAACTACACGTCGGGCACAACTTCGTCACCTAAAGGGGTGATTCATAGTCACCGGGGAATTTTTATTATAACCGTTGACTCACTCGTTGACTGGTCAATGCCTAATCGACCAGTTTACATGTGGACCCTACCGATGTTCCACGCCAACGGATGGAGCTTCCCGTGGGGCATGGCGGCGATTGGTGGAACCAACGTTTGCATGCGTAGAGTCGACGCGCCGGCGATGTACCGTTTGATTGAGCGACACAGGGTGACCCACATGTGCGGTGCGCCTGTGGTGCTCAACATGCTATCAAACTCCCAAAACACGCCGCAGAAACCCCTTGACCACCCTGTGCACATCTACACAGCCGGAGCTCCACCCCCTGCCCCGATCCTATCACGAGTCGAGTCGCTGGGTTTCGTGGTGAGTCATGGATACGGGATGACCGAGACGGCCGGGCCCGCCGTGTCTTGCGCCTGGAAACCCAAATGGGACAAGTTGCCGTTATCTGAGAGAGCAAGGTTAAAGGCAAGACAAGGAGTGAGGAAGCTAGGATTCGGTGAGGTCGACGTGATAGATCCCAAAAGTGGAGAGAGCGTGAAGCGAGACGGGTTAATGATGGGCGAGGTGGTTTTGCGAGGGGCGTACGTGATGCTAGGATACCTAAAGAATCCAGAAGGAAGTGCCGCGTGCATGAGAGAAGACGGGTGGTTATATACCGGGGACGCGGCGGTGGTGCACCCAGATGGGTACCTGGAGGTGAGAGATCGGTTCAAGGACGTGATAATAAGTGGGGGAGAGAACATAAGCAGCACGGAGGTGGAGTCAGTGTTGTACTCGAACCCGGTGGTGAAGGAAGTGGCGGTTGTGGCGCAGCCGAACAAGTTCTGGGGGGAGATTCCGTGTGCGTTCGTGAGTTTGAAGAGCGGGTTGGCTCGGAATCCGACGGAGAAGGAGATAAGGGAGTTTTGCAAGGGAAGGCTGCCGAGATACATGGTGCCAAGAAGGGTGGTGTTTCAAGAAGAGTTGCCCAAGACTTCCACCGGCAAGATTCAGAAGTTTGTGCTCAGGGAAATCGCCAAATCTTTCAGTTAATTACTTCCATGTCTTAGCGTCCATTTCTTTTAATATTATATATATATATACATATATAAAGAACTATATATACGTAGTGTCCACTTCTTTTTAATTCTCATACGCACTGCTGAATCAGCCGCAATAAAGTCAGGATTGTTTTTCCGGCCGGCCATAACTATTAGCATTCATCCAACAGTAGTCATACAAGCTACAAGGTTGACGCGATGTACTCGTTAAATAAATAATTAGATACATTTACCAGTAAGCTGGCATAGTAATCAGTAATTAGATATTTGTTAATCTATTACTAAATACATTAATATGAATTTCTTTTTTTTTTTTTAAAGAAGAGATAAATATCATGAACTTGGGCATTAATAATACAATATAATATGTTACCAAAGCTTATGTTATTAATAAAATTTTATAAATTATTCTACAGTTTATGTTGTTATTATTTGTTAAACTTTGATGTTAAATTTAATAGTTCAAAATTACCAAAGTACTTCTAATTTAATAACAAAATTACTATAATAGTCTCAATAGTATAAATAAACAATATAATATATTAAAAAAAATTATATCATTAAAATTTATCTAATAAGTTTTAAATTTTTTTTAAAAAAATATATTTGAAATTTATTTTTTTAGAACATCATTCATTGAAACATTATTGTAACCTTTTTCCAGATGTAAAAACCTGTCAACCCAGCTTAGTGGAAAGTGGAACCAGACGGTGCATAAGCAAACTTATAACTTCGTGCATATATATATATATATTACACCCAAACACACACACACACATACATATACTTGTATGTATATCTATAGGACTCAGATACAATCCCAGTCCAGATGAAGTAAAATCACGAGGGATGCTCCGCATAAATCACTAACTCAGCAGAGGCAATTCAGCTGCAAGTACAACTCTCCCTCCCCTCCGGTTTGTCTTCCCCTCTGCCAACTTACGATTTTATCTGGGCTGCCAGTTGCAAATGATCCCATGAATCTAGTTCTCCGTTCTCCTTGTTTGCCTTCCTACTGCATCAGGACTTCTCTATCATCATTCACGGGACAACATCAACTGTATTCATTGGCGAATTATGTAAATCTTTTCCACTCAACTTACCAGATAAGACTCAGAGAAAAGATATATACCATACAAAAATAAAGGAAGTATTCTTCTTCCTTTTTGTTTCTCAAGCACGTTCAGGATCCCCCAGTCTTATTATCCCCTACAACATATCGGTTTCTATCATTGCTCAGTCCTGATGCATGCAGCTGCTTTCTCCTCTTCACAAGATGCAATGCAGTTTGTCTGTCATCTTTAGCCTCCTCGGAATCAGGCTGCATGTGATAGCTACGATTATGAAAACCTCAATCATACAATTCTTATTGTGTAAAACAGAAATATAACTTTTAATGGGGGAAACAAAACCATTAAGCCCTTCAAGTACAACTTCAATAGCTGTAATTTCATAAATCGTTCATGTTCCAAAAGGTTAGAAATAAAGTAATAACAATATGGAACACCTATTACAGTCTGCTGCTTCTATTTGTCACAACATTCCAAAGTTGATGTTTCCATATACATGCATTTTCTTTTTGCCTGATAAACACTGTGCTCAAGTGTAAACAAGAAGACTAATTCAGCCAGGTTTCTCTATGTTGCAAACTAATTTTTCACTTAATCATGAATGTGAAGATAGCCAGAGACTCGAGATCCAAGTTTTAAAAGCTCAGACAGAGAACAATACCAGAAATGAAGAGCATAGCTTTTGTAATCACTAGAACCAAACGAAATTCCATTAGATTATGGCTCTGTTTGGTAAATGAAAATATTGTCTAGTTTTTATTTTCTAAACTAATATTTAGTTTATTCAGAGGGCCATATAAATTAGATAACAAAAAAGAAAATGATAGTGATGATAATGAAAGTGATGAAGTAAGTAAATTTCAAAATGTTGTTTCTAGTATTTTTTAGAAAATTATCTTAATCGTGCTTTTATTATTCCCGAAGCACGCAACTGTTACACATTTTGTGAATAAACCTATGCATAAATACATGTGAATTTACTAAACAATGCATAAAAACTAGAAAAGATTTTCATGTACCAAATGGACCATATTTCTTAAAAGTTACCTTGATAGCTAATGCCCTGTCAAAACTTTCTATGGCACTATCAGGCTCCCCAAAGTTTAACTGTGCCCTCCCAAGGGTGATCCATGCCTGGAAGATCCACTTTAGTAAGGAACAAAAAAGACAACATAAAATAACGTGAATGCACCTTCTATAACTTTTAATATAATTGCAAGCTAGGACAGCAGCAACTGCAATTACTACTGCACTGGTAACGGCAGTAAGTCCAGGCCATTTGGGATCTCACCTTGTATGCAACAACTACTCTACCAATTAACTAGTGATGAAGAATAGAACGAACATCTACTTTTCACTTTGAAGATTTACCCAAAATAAGACACGCATATTATGATTTATGCATGCACATAAAGGGACAGGCAGGCTCTTCATACAATCACAAAGGCTAAGTAGAACATGAAAGAGACCTTGACTGAGATATTAACATATAAAGCACTATAAATATTTGCTGACATGCCAACAAGCCAATGGCGAATCTAAAGTTAATGATTCAAGGAACTGTCAGGCAGGTTTTAACAGCTAGTTCCTGTCCTGAACTTCAGTAAAATATGTCCAGCTGCAGTTTCATAGCTTACTCCCAAACTTCAGTTAATATGCACGATATAAGATGTCTGCAGAATTTGGAAATTAGCACACAACATTGCCGAGTTGTACACAGTCCAAAATCAGTTCAGTTATATGTTTATATCAATAGAGGAAGTTCAGCAGTCGGAGCAATCACCCCAACCTTAAACATGATATGAAACATTCAGTTAGTATTTAACATGTAACATTGAAAAACATAACAAAATATTCTTCTAATTATTCTTCCATTTTGATAATCTTGATGAAACAAGAGCATCTCCAGATGAAGATGCCAAATTTTATGTATAAAATGGTAAAGGGTTAAGTACCTCAGCCCATGAAGGTTCCAACTCAGTAGCTCCTGTAAAGTATAGTGTACTCTTAAAATCAAATTGTAGAAAACAACCAGTGAAGGAATCATGAAACCCCAAAAGATAGTCTGCGGCTGAAAATAAACTGTTCCAAGGGCATGGACATGCAGATGCAATGCGATCAAAGGAAGGAGACAACATGAATGAAAGACTTAGAAACACATCTGGCAATTTCATGCAGAAATAAAACAAAAAGAGAAAATAAAAACAGAACCTACGAGTGGCTGCCTTGAGTGCTTTCCATGCATCTCCAATTTCCAGTAAAACTTGGGCCTTTTGTTCTTGCAGTTTTGCATTTTCCGGTATCAAATTCAGAGCAGCCTCCCATTTCCCAAGTGCTTCTGGGTATTTTCCTTCCTTCCAAAGAAAAACAGATAATTTAAATATAATTGGAAAGAGATGCACAAAATTACCAAGCCGAGCTAATTACAAGATAACTAAAGTAGTGATAGGCACATAACAATCATCCATTCCACCATGTCTCAAACCTAATAATACCCGATTAACAATTTAGCAAAATTTCCGAATTTTACGATGGAACTCTGCCCAAAACCCATGAAAATAATTATTAGAAGAAACTGGGGAGAAAGAAAGATTTACTGGGGAGGTAGGGAATATACCTCAGCAAACTTGTTTCCTTGGAGTTGAAACGACTCGGCTAGCTGTTTAGAGCGAGAATCAAAGTGAGCAGGAAGATGATGATCCCCCGTTTTAAGTTCTGAATCAGATTGGTGCTGTTGGTTGTTATCCGGGCTTTCTTGGTCAAAAGGGAGACTTGGGTAGTGGGATATAGCACCCAATGACCGCTTCTTCGTCTTCTTGGTCCATGTCACCTTCATCTCCTCTATCACTGGATTTTCCAGATAAACGCTTGTCTTTCTATTCCTCTGCCCTGTCTCGGTTAAGATCCAGAAGATTCGACGGAGTGGAGAGCAGAACACCCGATACTCAACGGTGCCGTATGCCGTTCACAAAACAACCTTTGTCGTTCGTCAAGGGGCAAACAGACAAACGGTGCCGTTTTGTAACTTGAAGGATAAGCCCGGATGTGAAAATGGGCTTGGGCTCAGTCTCTTAAATGGGCCTAAAAAACACGAAAGAGAATTAAGGAGAAAGTGACACGTGTACATCTGTCTCTTAAATGACTTGGTCAACACGTCATCTTAAAGGATAAAATTTTAATTATAACTTTTTCCAAGTTGGCATTTCTGGCAAAGAGGCGATTACGTGGCATAAACCCTCTTCATCACAAGTCTATTTATTAAGGGGCAAAACGCAGTGCAGAGTACAGAGGTGGTAAAGAAGAAGAAGAAGATGAAGACGAGTGAAGAAAAAGATTTTGCAGAGGAGAAGAGGCTTTTAAAAATGGAGGCTGAGGACAGTGGGGGAAGAAAGTGGTTGAAGCCAAAACCAGCAAGTGTGATGCCGAAACCAAGGAGGTCAGTAAAAACGATGGCGTTTAATCTCTTCCTCCAATCCATAGCATCTTCTTCTTGCTGCTGCTCCCACTCAAATAACCCTGGTTCTCCTTATTGATACTTTCTGCCATTACTGAAATTTTCAGTTCTCAGAATTTTGTTTCATTTCCTTCTTTTGTTACCACTACGTGTTTATGTATCTTTCTTAAACATCATTTTGGTTTCCTATTTCGATATTATACATATACATATATTCAACTGGTACTGTATGTATCAATACACATTTTCCCAGGTACGTAGTTCCATCTGGGTTCATTCCCAATCACCATGGAAAACCGAGTTCATTCCCCAAATATTAGAAAGAAAAAAAATTATTTCGTTATAAAGAATAAAATAATTCAAATGGCAATAATTTAATATAATGATTCAATTGCAATAAACAAGTTCAAATATAATGTGAAAAGTCCTATTACCAAAAAGATGTAATAATATCATTTTGTATGGAATTCTAAATTTCAAAATTAAATTAGCTTTATATATCACAATAAACTAAAATTAATTAAAATAATAATAATTGATGATGATGAATGCCAACCTTGAATGAGGTAATTTCATCAACTCTCACTATAATGATTTAAACTACGTGTTTGTTTGAATTATTTGGACCGAGTCAATGTTATCATTAGACATAATTCGAAAAATAACAAATATATATACAATTATAATGAATAAATACAATATTAGATTAAGACAAACATTAGTCTAAAATTAAACGTACCAGATTAAAGCTAAAGATTCAATCGATGAAATTTTAGTCTACATATATACATTAGTTATATATTTAATACCTTAATGTTTTATTTGCATAATTTATATAATGTACATATATGTTATTTTAATTTTTAATATTAAAATATATTAATCGATCTAAATTAGATCAAACTAAATGTAGATCAGACTAAATAAAAAAAAATTAGATTCTAAAATTTTTGGACCGAATACTAGACTAAACATTTATGCAGTCTACTTCAATTCGGTTTTTCAGTTCAAACCAGATAATGATCGCTCGTAGTAATAGATTTAACTTTTAAAATATATTTTATTTTATTTTTTGTGGGTCTATTTTTATAATTAAATATATTAATTTATAGGTTCATAAACGGTGAACACGAGTTTATTACTACATCCATTCTAGAATCTTAAAATAATTATAATCATATCTATAAATATATGTATTGGATTAACATTTGATGATTGTAAATGAGATAATATAAAGTTTGAGTCATCATAAAAGATTATGGTGAAAGCTTCAAACCGTTCCAAGTCTTAGGCCCCTGTTTGGGTAAGGATAATAAAATCCTCTTCTTGGTTTTATCTATTCCATATATATATATATATATATATGTATGTATGTCTTGTGAATTTACTTATAAATTTATTATTTTTATCTTAAAATGATGAAAATTACATCTTGTTTAAAATTAAAATAATATATTAGTATAATTTAAAATTATTTTTTATAATTTCGTACAAAAATTGAACTTTAATTTTTTAAAACTAGTTATAATTAAGAAATCAACGGTGGAAATAAAAAGCAAAGTGAGTGAAATGGCGGCTTCAATATATATCCGTTGTACAAACGGATTCATAAATCCATACCCGGCAAGCAAATTCAAAATAACCTGAAAAGCTAAAAGCACTCAAAGCAAAAGCAAAAGCCAAAGCATTAGCTTTTCCTTTTCAAATCTAACGACCATCTTCTTCTGTACATATATATATTGATATAATATATATATATATATATATATGTGCGGGCATAGATTTTTGTGTTTCCCAAACCAAGAAGAAGCCAAAACAAGATGGGTTGCTGCATTAGCAAATGCAAACCCAAGAGGGCTCTGGTAGATGAACTCAACTTTGTACAAGATAAGCTTGTCATCTCCTCACAACCCAACAAATTAACCCATTTATCAAACAAAGTAAACCCTTTAATTTCCTTGCCAAGAAACATCATCAACAATCCTATTCCTAATTTCTCAAACAACAAAATCTCCCCTATAATTTCACCTTCTTCCCCTTCTAATTCTTCTCTCTATTCCTCGACTTCTGCTACTACTCCCAGCACCAGTACAATCACCTCATCATCCTCCTCCTCCTCCCTTTCAACCACTGCGTCTTCACTCTTGATCACCTCCAAGATCGACAGATCTTTCTCCAATGAATTCTTGAGAGCCTGTTACAGAGATAACCCACATATCCTTCGTATTAACTCTATAAGGGAACACTCTCTTTCACTACCAACCACCAAGATATCTCACTCCCACACATCGCCACCGTTCAAACAATTCTTCTCTCGAACTCTAGCTGGGTCTGGGTCTGGGTCTGGCTCTGGCTCTACGCCGCACAAGAGGGTCCGTTCTAGTTCTCCCAATAACACCACCCTAACCCGGCAAAAGAGCTCCCGAAACCACTATCCCTACGGGCCTAGCAGAACTGGTTTGAGATCACCTTCTCCTAGCAGGAGATTTAGCAGTGAAAACGGCGTGGGAGCGTTGACCAATCCCTTAAAGGAAAGCTGCTCTAAGACGCGTGTGGTTGGTCCGAAGCTAAACGCAACAAGCTCTGTTTCAAGACAGGAAAGTTTCGGGCCGGCGAGTCCAAATAGGAAAGCGAGCACTGGAAACAGAGAGACTCGCGTACATCGTGTTAGTTCTAAAATCGATGAAACAGCAGTTATGGACGCCGTTTCAAGTCAAGAAAGTAACACCGACTGCATTCTAATAGAGGACATCGACAACCCTCTTATCTCGTTGGATTGCTTCATTTTTCTCTAGAAATTTCTGTGTGTGAGTGCATATATACATATATACATATATATATGTACATACATATACACGAATCTTGCATCATGTTCAAATTTTGCTTTGTTTTTTTCCTCATATAATATTCATTATCTGCATGCGGAAGGTTCAAATTGCTTGAATTTTTCTGCATTTATATGTCACTGAGATATTGGATGTATGATCTTTTATCCAATTTTCTTGCTGGTTATAATGTTCTTGAGTTTTAAGAAAATGCAATTGACATGATGATGATATAGCGAATATTGTATGTATATTGTTATTAATTAGTTCCTAATTCTACTATTATATATATATTTGAAAACTTAAAATGTTGTCATGCAATAGATATATGGTTTATTAAATTTTGGTTCAAAAATATTATTATTATTTTATCTATTTTCTAAAATTAAATTATTGGGAATTTGACTTATTATAATTTTTTGAATTATTTTATGTAAATTTAAAATTTGCATGACGATAATATCATCATTTTTTTACGTAGTGGAAATTTTGGGCTGAAAGAGTCAAAAAAAGAAAAAAAAAAAAAAAACTACATCGTTGACCATTTCTTCATCTAAATTTCACTGACGCGCCCGCAAGTGTGTGCAAAGCACGGGTTGACCGTTTAAGCGTGTTTCGTATGTGATTATTTTTTACTCTGAAATTGGTGTCTGAATCCAATTATTTTCGTATATACCTTTACACATTATATTATTATTAATATGTATATATAAATTCTTGATAAATAAGTAAAATTTTAATTAAAAAAATCTCCCAATTACATTGTAACACGAGGAGAGAAAAAAAATCTCTGCAATTGTATATGTGTGTGTGTGTGTGTGTATATATATATATGTAGATGGACTGAGTTAGAAATAAACTAGTAATTGATAAGTAGAAAGGGTTGCAATCACTTGGCAGCATCATTGACTATGAAATGAATATTTATATACCTCCAACACGTCAGATCTTTGATTTTCAGATTAAGATGTGCTGAATACTAACAATATAAAACGCAGATGTTGCTACGGCAATATTGATTCAACCAGAATTTTCATTTCTCCAAAATTTAACTATAGGCTGTAGCTACCCCAGTCATGGCAATTGCAGAAATTAGAATCATATTGCTTCTGCTATCCACATCCATTTGGCTTCTTTCATCATCATCTTCACCACCCAGCTCTGAATCATTCCCTCTCGCCAAACCCGGTTGCGCAGATCGCTGCGGCAACCTAATCATCCCATACCCATTTGGGACGACCCAAGAATGCTCTTACGATGATCGCTTTCTGATCAATTGCAACCAAACATTTGATCCTCCCTTACCCTTTTTTACAGCGGCCAATAGGAGAGTCACCAGCATCACGCTCGAGGGAAAGTTGAAAATGATGCAGCCCATAATAAGGCATTGCTACAACAAGGCAGGTGAATTGATCAGAGCCGACTGGTCCTCGTTCCTATCCAGCTTCATGATCTCCCCAACTGACAACAAGCTTGTCTTTCTTGGCTGCGACACTCAAGCTGAAGTCATGTTTTCTCGAGGCAGTAATCAGAGCCTGTTATACAAATTAGGCTGCTCCAGTACTTGCAACAGCCTTGAGTACGTAGACAGCAGCTCATGTTCAGGTGTGGGGTGTTGCCAGATACCAGTCGCTGTTGACAAACGAGTAAATTATATTTTCATAAATATGAGTAGCTTTAACAATCATAAGCTTGTTTGGGAGTTCAATCCATGTAGCTACGCTTTTATCGTTGAGGAAAACCAGTTCAATTTTTCTTCAAAGTATCTTGGCGGTCTGGGAACATTAAGAGAGCTGCCTTTGGTTCTTGAGTGGGTGATTGGCGGTGCAAGTTGCAAGGAAGTGAAAGAGAAAATGATGCGTAATGCTTGTGAGGAAAATAGCCAGTGTTACGATTCAGAAACTGTGTTTGGATATAAGTGCAAGTGCCAAGAGGGTTATCAAGGAAATCCGTACTTGCCTCATGGTTGCCAAGGTTAGTGATGATCTCCCCCCCCTCCTCCTCCTCCTCCTCCTCCTTCTTCTTCTTCTTCTTCGTTTTCCAAAAAAAGAAGAATGGATGGTAAAGATATTAATCCTGAATAAAAGTTTTACTGTTAATTATGAACTCGGAAGCCTATTTATTTAATAAGATAAAGATATAATAAAAGAAATGATTACTTAAATGAATAGATGCTCAACTGTGCTGTAGATATAGATGAATGCAAAAGTCGAAGTCTCCATAATTGTTCACACGCTTGCTCTAACACAAAGGGAAGCTTTACATGTTTGTGCCCAAAACGACATCGTGGGGACGGAAGGATAGGCGGGGAAGGTTGCATTCTTGAGGAATCTTTATTAATCCATATTACTGTCGGTAAGTATTTGTACCTACACATAAACTAAGGTTGACTAACACCATTATGTATAAATTAGGATGAAAGGCATGACAAAGTATAATTGAGTTTTGCAATTTCAGGTTGCAGTGCAGGATTTGGCATAATGGTTTTAGTGATTGGTAGTTTGTGGTTAAGGAAACAAGTGAAAAGAAGGAAGAAAGTAAAGCTTAAGCAAAGATATTTTAAGAGGAACGGAGGATTGATATTACAACAACAATTGTGTGGCAGTAGTGATGAGAGTAATATGGAAAAAGGAAAATTGTTTAGTGCTAAAGAGTTGGAGCATGCTACTAACAATTATAACGAGAATAGAATTTTGGGTAAGGGAGGACAGGGCACTGTTTATAAAGGGATGTTAGAGGATGGGAGAATCGTAGCTATCAAGAAATCAAAAGTTGTGGATGAAAGTTACCTTCAACAATTTATCAATGAACTTGTGATTCTATCACAAATTAACCATAGAAATGTGGTTAAATTACTCGGATATTGTTTAGAGACTGAAGTTCCTCTACTTGTTTATGAGTTCATCCCAAATGGAACTCTATCTCACATAATTCATCAAACTGATAATACCGAATTCCTATTTACTTGGGACATACGTTTACGAATCGCCACAGAAGTTGCAAACGCTTTGTCTTATTTACATAGTGCTGCTTCAATGCCTATTTATCATCGTGACATCAAGTCTACAAATATATTATTGGACGAAAAATATAGAGCAAAGATATCAGACTTTGGGACTTCTAGATCCATTTCAGTTGATCAAACTCATTTCACTACTCAAGTACGAGGAACTTTTGGATATTTAGATCCAGAGTATTGCCAGTCAAACAAATTTACAGAAAAAAGTGATGTTTATAGTTTTGGAGTTGTCCTTGCTGAGCTCTTAACTGGACAGAAACCGATTTTTCCTGCACTATCTGAAGAGGATGATAGAAGCTTGGCAATCTATTTTTCACGATTCATGAGGAATAATCGTTTATTTGAAATTATTGACCTTCATATTGCCAATGAGGTCGGAAAGGAAGAAGAAATAACTACTGTTGCAAAGATTGCAACAAACTGTTTAAACATCAATGGCAAGAATAGACCAACAATGAAGCAAGTAGCGATAGAGTTGGAGAGGTTAAAAGGAATAGACAAGCTTCCAACAATAGAAGAGATTTCTACTAACGAAATGAGTCCACATTCTCAACATTATGATGGAGTTACTTCAGAGGATGAAGAGACTGAATACTTGCTTGTCACTACTGAATCATAAATACTGTAATACTAGTTCACTATATGATAGATAAGTCTCATTAAACTAAAAATTCACGACGATTTTTCTAATTAATTTTTTGTCATATATGGTATATTACCTTATTAATCAACCACTGAAACGACATAATAATTAAAGAAATATTGAAAGTGTTAGATATGGTGCTTGTTAACATGATCCAACAATTATCACTATATTTTATCAATTATTATACAGTGTATTCTTGATCATAAGTGCTACGGTTGCAAGATATTTGCAATTATTTTTAAATTTATATATAGCTTTGTTATTTACAGCAAAATGATTTAATAGTTTTGTTAAGGGGGATATAATTTTTGATTATATATATATATATATATATATCATATATTATGTATTTTTAATTCAAATGCTATATATTTAGTGCAACACAAGTTTCCCATGTACATTTTATTAACATACACAACTACTTTCTAGTTAATTATGTAATTCAATTTAAAACTTCTAAACCCAAAGCAATTTCTCATGTATATTTTATTTTCGAATTGAAAAGACCAAGCCTTATTTATGTCTGTACCAAGAAAATTAATTGTTTTACAATTATTAATACATGTATATATACACATATATGTATATATTATCTATTGATTTATATATGTAGTTAGTATAAAACTTTAATGGTGATTCAAATTATGTATATATACATGTATGTATTTAATAATATGCAATGAACCGTTTACTCTTTCAATTCTTATTAATGCTTTAATAGTATATACGTACATATGTATATATATAATGAAAAGTTTGTTTTTCTAGTCCTTGTAAATGTTTTTGTAATGATACTAGAAATATTTAAAGGAAATACATGATAATTAAAGTGCGGAATCAAAATAAATATTTAAGATTTACATTACTTACATAATAAATTAAAGTATCAATTAGTATTTCAAAATTTACCATTTTGAAAGAAATATAAAGAAATAAAAATATGAATGAAAAATAAAAAAATTAGCATTTTACTCGCAACTCTCTTGCGGATTGGGCTCTGAATTTTAATTATATTGATATGAAATAGTTAAAAAGGGATAAGTTACACTATATTAGTAAGAATATCACACTATATCACCGACACATAAATAAAGTTTGGTAAAAAATGTAAAAAAAAATAACTAATAGAGCACTAGATTAAGCAAATTCATTTATCAATAATAAAACCATTAACCGTCCACTTATCGTAGTGAGATTTATAGAAAACAACCTATAAAAAATAATAACATTATACATATCATAATTCTGTATATAATTGGCAACATAGCATATATTACACTTTCACATTCAAATCATCAAACAACAATTGTCCATTTTTTCCACCAACCTGTTGGTATCCACGGAGGTTCATAGGGATCTCTACGCTACGCGTGAACTTTTTCCTTTAACATTCTCAATTACGGGTCGTCCCCATACCCCGTCCGGTATGAGTGTCAAATTACCAAAGCTCAATACCTTATTTGGTATGAGGGTGAAGCGGGCCGTCCCTATAGCCCGTTCGATATGAGTGCCAAGTTACCAAGTCTCCATACCTCGTCCGGTATGAGACACGTCTATGGTAGGGTTCCCTGCATACTCGGTCCATCCACTATCTCCCAGTATGTCCAATAAAGCTGCCGTTTCATCCAGTCATTTAATCACACAAGTCTTCCGTTTACCTTTACCCTCTATTTTTTCAATTTAATCGTAAACACGTAAAACAACAAACATACATTCAAAACTATAAAATAAATCAATAAGGCACTATCATGCATTTAAACTGTAAAAACAATCAACAGAAATCAATAGAGAATAGTTTCCGATTCTACCTCTATTAACTATCCGTAATTAATCATGAAAATTTCTAAATTGTACAAAATATCATATTTATTGTTAATTAGACTTTAATTCTATAACAGAGAATAGGATGAGAGATTCTTACTTAATTTGGTGCGCGAAAGGCTAAACTATTGATTGCGCCTACTGGCGGTCCCCGGGTTCTCTGAATTTTTTTTCGAGAATAAAAACGTGTTATAAGTACCTATAAATGTCCCAAACTTAAATCAGTTTCAGGGCCCATTTTGGCCAATTTTGGGATTCCACCACGGCGGCTCCGCAATGCTCCAGTGACGGCGGTCCACCTCGGATCGGCTGTTTTCGGCTATTTTCGGCCAGATTCGACCGATTTCGCATCAATTCCTGTGAGAAAATATGTTAAAGGGACTCGGTTGGCTAAAAAAATACAAAAAATCGAAACTCACTGGTGGCAGGACTCTCTAGTGCGACGGCTCCTCCGGCTCACGTTGCGGTTGGATGTTTTGTTCCGGTCAACCTGTAGAGAAGAAAACGGTGATAACAACGGTAGAAAAATTATGCAGAACAGGAATCGGGAGGAGTCTCATCGAAGGCGTTTTGTGGAATTTTCCGTGGTGGTGTTACCAGGCTTTACCCATATTTTTCAGGCAATCGGCCGGTCTTTTTACTCTAATTTGGCCATGGGTGTGTTTAAAATAAAATTCTAAGTAAAATTTTTTTTTTTACCTCTTTCGCGGTTGGAAAGGACTCCGATCGCAGTAGCGGCGGTCTCCTTCCCAGCGACTGGATCTTCTTCTCCGGTGAGGGGGTCTGGCGGCTAGGGTTAGAGTTTGGTGTAGATGAGAGTTATTTATATCCGTCTGCTTTTGATATGGATCGTCCATCGCGTTTGATCTGAACCGTTCGATCGCGATTAAATAGGGAGTGAATCTGGACCATTCACTGCGATCCAATATGAACTGTTCACCGCAATCTAATCTGGACCGTCTGATCACGTTCAAATCTGACCGCCCGATCGCGTTTGGGGAGGAAATGCATCTGGGTTGTTCGTGCTCGCAGAAACGGATCTGAGCTGTTCGATCGCGGGCACGCGGATCACCCGCATGGCACCGCGTCAGCGTCCGCTACCACGCGGTGCGTCTTGATTCGTCAGAGCTGCTGACCGGGCATCCTACATGACGAAACTTCTCTAACTTGTATTTTGACCTTTAGTTTCTGATTTTTCTTTCAAAAATACCTAAAAAACTCAAATTTTTACTAATTTTTCCTAAAATTATTTTCAATTTAATCCTCAATCAATTTTATTTTATTTTTACTCTAAATTTAAATTAAAAAATTAAGAAATTATATTTATAAATAAATCCTAAATTACATTAAAAATTAATTTAGGGTATTACAATTTTAATTTTCTAAAATACTTTCTCACAACATTACTTATCATAGTGAATATGGGATCTGATAGGTCACAGTTAGAAGTTAAAAAAATTGGTAAAGAAATTCTCTTCGGGTGAGAATAAACTACAAAATTTTTTGATTCAAAGTTGTCTGTTTTCCTTGTTACTTGGGAATGGTCTAAGTATATAAAAATACAACCGCAAATTTCTATATTTAAACAACTAAAGATAATGGAGGAAATGGGATGGTGCAACAACTGCTTCATGCAACAACAGCTTGTTGACCGATTTTGCAGCAATGGCTATTTTATCCTTACGTTCTATGACTGAAATATGCAGCTTAACAAGATTATATTCTTAAAAAGTGATTATATGTATGGTAAATCTGGGATCTTTTAGGGACTAATAAATTTATGAAGTCAACTCGTGTGAACTTCATATTACCATACAACAATTGTCGAAGTAAGAGCTTGTTGGTTGTAACTTTGAATCGCTTAACATTCAAGAACTCTTAAATTTAGGATGATGATCTCTTAAAATTGTAAATACCATAGATTACTCATGGTCTTATGGACCATTTCTCATAAATATTAAAGTTATAATCTTTTCATAATCCTTTAAAAGTTGTACTCAATATTTAGGTCTGTACGTCTGAAGCTAGCTTCGTCTAGATCTTGGCTTCTCCTTTCTTTGGAGAAGCACAATCCTTAAGCATATATGATTATGTGTTATAAGTAAAATTGAACACCCAGTGTGTAGAGAAGGATATTTCACAAGCTTTCCACCATAATTTCATACATAAACTTGAACATATGAATTTATAATGGCAATAAGTAAATAAGCCACGAACAAAAGAGTCTAAGAATAAAGAATTATTGTTTAATTATATATCCTCTAAGTTTGACAAGTAATGTGATTAATGGATAATTGAGGTTTATTATTCTTTAATTAGTAATTAAGTGTCTTGAATATCAATTAATCCATCAGATTATTTAATTAATCTATTAAATTAAATGAATAAATTTATAATATGACAATGTCAAAAGAAACTAGTTAAATCTCAATCAGTTTTTTTATTTTTTTCATTTTTTTTTATATTATTTTTAAGCATCATTCAGGTTGGGTCTAATCAAGTTTTAATCATGGTAGGAACTTATAGCAGTGATGTAATTAATAGTTTAATTGAACTTTGGCGTCAGCTTGCTGGTGGTATTTCAACATTCATGTTAATTAAGCTTAATTTAATTAATTAATCATCCATTTGTGCTGAGAAATAGTCTGACTTTCATATTTTCTTAAAACCTAAAAATGAAATATATCATAAATTAAACTCAAGTTTACATTGTCAATTAGGGTAATTCTGAAAGTAATCTGGCCTTTCATAGTCACGTACATCAGCTGAAAAACTTGTAGTTGTATTAATAATATTTGTGAGATAATATATGGATAAGTAAGAAAAATTATAGTTGAGTTAGTAAACGTGATTTATAGAGAAGTCAAAGAAGTGAATTGGTCTGAACTTGAGGTTGTCAATAAATGAAGAATCAATCTGCAACTTCAAGACTGCAAAGACAAACACTTGTAGACATTGAAATATTCCATACCAGAATCTAGAGAAGCTGCTGTGTGTAGGAGCATGAAAAGCTACGGTGTTGTTGTAATATTTATGGCGATTTGGGTGGTAATAACAGCAGGTTTTCCTATTGCTAAACCTGGTTGCCGAGATACTTGCGGCAACGTTAGCATCCCATACCCGTTTGGAGTCTCAGAAGAATGTTACTACGACAAACAGTTCTTAATCAACTGTAATGATACAATTGATCCACCCAAAGCATTTTTAACAGGAAGCACCATCAATGTCACGGAAATCACACTTGAAGGAAAGCTTCATGTCTTGCAATTCTTGGGTAGAAATTGCTATGCCAAGAATGGTACCCGGCTTTTAAAAAGACGGCCGAGTCTCAGTCTGTCCAAATTCATCATCTCTGATACTGATAATAAGTTTATTGCTATTGGTTGCGACACCCAAGCCTATCTAGATGGTTACCAAGCTTATCAAATTCTAGGATACACCGTAGGTTGCATTTCGATCTGTCATAGCATTCACTACGTAGCCAACTTTTCGTGTTCGGGCATCGGGTGTTGTCAGACATCCATTGCCAAGGGTGTAAGTTACTTTGAAGTTGATATAAATAGCTTCAACAACCATACTGAAGTCTGGAACTTCAACCCCTGTAGCTTCGCGTTTGTTGTCCAAGACAGCTGGTTTAATTTTACTTCAAATTATCTTCGTGATTTACAAAATGTAACAAAGATTCCTATGGTTCTTGATTGGACAATTGGAAACGAGACATGCAAGGAAGTGAAACAAAGGACGTTGCGTAACGCATGCGAGGGTAACAGCACTTGTTATGATTCTGATAACGGGTCTGGTTATCGTTGCCGGTGCTTATCTGGTTATGACGGAAATCCATACCTCCCTGATGGTTGCCAAGGTATCTCTCTCTCTCTCTTTCTACATATATATATATATATATATATGAATAAGTTTTTGTTTTATATATATATATATTATCCCCTTACATGAAGTAGCTTTTGGTAAGCAGAACTTCAGAAACAAATAACAATTTCCTGCGACTCATTTGCAGATATAGATGAATGCAAAGATCGAAGTCATAATTGCACCCACATCTGCACTAACAAGGTGGGAGGATACAATTGTTCATGCCGTAAAAGACATCACGGAGATGGTAGAAAGGATGGAGAAGGATGCATTCCTGATAGGCCTCTGGTGATTCAAATCACTGTCGGTCAGTATCCAACCTGTTACATAATTTTGAATTCATATAATAATGCAAAGAAATTGGAATATTATGGCGACATGATTAAACTGATATATAATTTGTAGGTGTTGGCGTGGGGATATTGGTATTGCTAACGGGTAGCTCATGGCTGTACTGGGGTTTCAATAAATGGAAGCTCGTGAAACTGAAAGAGAAATTCTTCAAGCAAAATGGAG
Organism: Carica papaya; assembly: GCF_054855325.1. Taxonomy (NCBI): domain Eukaryota; kingdom Viridiplantae; phylum Streptophyta; class Magnoliopsida; order Brassicales; family Caricaceae; genus Carica; species Carica papaya. The sequence goes on from NC_142309.1 coordinate 28,488,738, forward strand.
GGTTACTGCTGCAACAGCAGCTTTCGAAAAGGGAAGGATGTTCATCATCAGAGACAGCTAAAATCTTCACGGCTGAAGAACTTGAAAAAGCAACCAATAACTATGCAGAAAGCAGAGTTCTTGGTAAAGGTGGTTATGGAACAGTTTACAAGGGGACCTTGACGGATGGTAGAATTGTAGCAATAAAAAAATCTAAAGTCATGGATCAAACTCAAACCGATCAATTCATTAACGAAGTGCTTGTTCTCTCTCAAATCAATCATAGAAATGTTGTGAAACTTCTGGGTTGCTGTTTAGAAACAGAAGTACCTTTGCTTGTTTATGAATATATAACCAATGGCACCCTTTTCGATCACGTCAACGTCAAGAGCAGAGCCTCGAGCCTCACATGGGAAACTCGTCTGAGAATAGCAGCAGAAACTGCAGGAGTGCTATCTTATTTGCATTCTTCAGCTTCTATTCCGATTATTCACAGAGATATCAAGTCGACAAATATTCTCTTGGACGATGCTTACACCGCGAAAGTGGCTGATTTTGGTGCTTCAAGATTGGTTCCGCTTGATCAAGTTGGCTTATCTACGATTGTTCAAGGAACTCTAGGGTACTTAGATCCTGAATACCTCCACACGAGTCAGTTAACTGAGAAAAGCGATGTTTACAGCTTTGGAGTTGTCATTGTAGAGCTGTTAACTGGAAAGAAGGCGCTGTCCTTCGAAAGGCCAGAAGAGCAGAGAAACCTTGCAATGTACTTCCTTGTAGCTGTAAAAGAGGAGAGACTGGTTGAAATTCTGGACGATCATGTTAAGAATGAGTATAAGGTTGAGCAACTTGAAACAGTTGCTAATCTGGCAAAAAGATGTTTGAGAGTGAGAGGAGAAGAAAGGCCAACCATGAAGGAAGTTGCCATGGAACTAGAAGGAATAAGAATGACAGTACAGCACCCATGGGTTAATAATGAGGAGTCATACAGTGAAGAGACTCAGTACTTGCTCGGAGAGTCACTTATAGATTCTACTCAATTTGGTGAGTGTAGCACAAATGGGTATGATAGCATCAAGAAACATGTCCAGCTAACACTAGCGCATGATGGGAGATGAAATTATACACACTGTGCTGGAAAATTTTAATTCTCCAAATTCCAAATGCTAGTTAAGAAAGTTATGTTGGTAAACTTTACTTAGAATTTACATATAATTAGACTAAACTATTTGGAGAGCCCAATACTATGTTTGCTCTGCGATTCATGTTTAAGGTTGGGCCTCAGACATTTCTCGCTTTCGTGCAAAATAAAAAAAGAAGAAGAAGGAGGAAATTTTGGAAAAGTGCAAGAAGATTCGAAATTCCAGGTCAAAGCAATCCTGCATGAATCTCTTTTTAAACTTTCACGTCCTTTCGTATCTTCCTTGGGCCCCCTATAAATCTTCTCCTGCTGCTGCCCATTTTTGCTTTTACAAAACGATACTTAAATTTTCAGAGTATTCTGCAAAAATAATATGATTGATTATACATATACAGGTTACAATAATACTGTCTATATACATAAATATTGACAGTAATCTTAAACGTCAAACAGCTTTACTTTTGCTGCTCCCACTGATCGCAAATCCGCGTCATATTCATCCCCTTTTTGAATTCTTTCGCTATATTAAGCTCGTGCATGTTTCTAGCTATACACCTACAAACATATATCTATATATATATACATATGTAATCCATATTTATAACCCATTTCCTTTACAAACCGTTCCCATGTTGTCATGCTGTCACATATCAAATCGCTCAGCTTTTTATTTTTAATTATCATCTGTCTCCATATAATATATATATATATATATATATTGTCAAGTCATGAAATGTTTATATACGTATATCTACTGAAGTCGCATATTCCATTAAATCCTCTATAATCAATTTGTCCCCCCAAAAAGATTTAAAATTAATTACGCCAAGCATGACATCTAATTATATGTCTATATATATGTATGTATATAGTATGGCCCCCTTTCACTTTACTTATTTGCTTGCCATTCTTATGATACCTTCTAAAACCCATATATATATATATATATATTATTAAGAACTTATCAAGGTTTTTTTTTTTTTTTTGAAAGAAGAAAGAGATAAAAAACTGGGTAAGCTATAAATAATTATAAAAGTAAAGTGGAGGGAGATAGAAAGAGGAAAAAGATATAACTCCTTTAGGGCAATATATTCAACTTGAAGGTATGTAGCTATAGATTTTCATATTACTATTCTGCCAAAAATTTGATATGTGAATTATCCAATTTGGAAACTTTACACGACAGAAAGCATGACAAAGGACATCCTAAGATCAAAAAGAAACTATCACCACCAGACATTGTCAATTTGATTTAGATAAGTTGACCCCATCATCGTTCTACTTTTCTATATTTGTATGCCACTTTGATCCGCAACGTTATCTTGACCAGTACCACACCAACTAATTACTTATAAACACTTCGTATATACTGTTACAATTCTATGAGCCACCTCCTCTCTGTGATAATCTCTTCTGCATATAAAATACTAGTGTCTCTGCAGTGTGTGTGTGTGTGTAAGTGTATGTGTACATATATATCTCTAAATATATACCTACGTGATTCTCCTTTTGTAACAGTATAGCTGCTGTTTTCTTTTCTTTTCTCATTTTCTTTTCTCTTGGATTGGAAAAAAAGAAATGCGAAAAAGGAAAATATCAACTAGTCATGTATTTACATTAAAGTAAAACATTTTTGTCTTCAACAATTAATATAAGCGCAACTTATGTAATTATATATAAAAGATATAAACAATGATGATGGTGGTCAAGTAGATAATCTTTAAGAGCCATGAGAAACTCGTGTCCAGTTTCTTTCAAGCTTTAACTTGTAATTGTAAAGAAACAATTAGTTTATTAATTATACCAAGTCAAGAATACATATGTATACATATATATATATATATGTACTCGTGCCCAGTTTGAATCCTGATGCGATGAACTATGAGTCAGTTTGTTGTGTCAATAATTAGAGATTCACGATTGGCAGCTAGCGACATGGAGACTTTAATTTTGTACAGCTTAATTTATAGCGTACGTAGACATTTCACTTTTGCATGTCATCACCACGTCGTTTTATTCAGGTTACTTTGAAGATAGTAATGAATACTGATCAGGTTAAGTGCATGGTCAACCACATATTTTAGTTGCTATGCCGTACTCTAATTTTTGTAATATTTTAAATTAATTTGTAAAATTCAAAATTTATATATAAAATTTAATTTTTAATTTTATAAATTATTACTTAATATAAAATTAGAAAAAAAAATAGGTGAATAATGAAATTGAAAATAATTTAAAGAAAAAATGGTGAAATTTTGGGTTATGTGGATGTTTTTGATAGAAAAATCGAAAACTGGGATCAAAATATAATTTAAGTAATATGCCACATAGGACGTTTAGTTAGCAGTCCCGACGAATCGGAGCGCATCGCGTGGTAAGACACGCTGACACGGTACCACGCGAGAGGTCATGCTGACGATACGCGTGCCTGCAATAGGACGGTCCAGATTTGTTCCTCCGCACGTGGATGTTCCTGATCCGTTCCCTCCTCAAATACGATCGGACGGTCGCGATTAAACGATAGGAACGGCCCAGATCCACCTCCTATTTAAATGCGATCGTACGGTCTAGATCAAATCGCAATAAATAGTTTAAACTCACTTATTATTTAAACGCGATCATACGGTTAAGATAAAACGTGATGGACAATCCAGATTAAAAGGAGACGGATATAAATACTCATCTTCACACCAAACTCTAACCCTAGCCGCCAGACTACCCCGCCGGAGAAGAAGAGCAAGTCACCGAAAAATGAGCCGACTGTCACCCGTTGTCACACTAGAGCTACTTCCGACTGCCAAAAGAGTTAAAAAATTTTCAATTCCCTCGAAATTCCATTTTGAGCACTCCTATAGCCAAATTGGAACAAAAGGACATGCGGATGAGTCGAAAATCGCGAGTAGAGCCCGGTGGGGCCGCCGCAGAAAAAAATAAAAATTTCATCTAATGAGACCCTTCCTGATTCCTATTTCGTATAATTTTTTCATTATTATAATCATCATTTCTTTTTCTACAGGTAGACTGAAGCAAAATATCTAACTGCAAAAGTGAGCAGGCAGGGTCGCTGCAAACGAAAACTTCGCCGCCGATAAACTTCAGTTTTTCAACTTTTTTCGGCCAATCGATGCCTCCTAACGTGTTTTCTCGCAGGGATTGGTACAAAATCTGCCGAAGTCAGCCAAAATTTGCCAAAAAGGGCCAACCCGAGGCAGACCACCGCCTGCGGCGACGGTGTCGTTGCCGCTCCGCCGTGCTGGAATTCTGAAATTGGCCAAAAGGGATTTCTAATACTGATTTTGGATTTTATGGGGTATTTTTAGGTATTTGGAGTATGTTTTAATCTACGAAGAAAAATTTAGGAAACACAAAGACCGCCAATAAGTGCATCCAAAAGTTTAGCGTTCGGACACCAATTCGAGTAAGAATCCATTACCCTATTCCTTGTTATGGAATTAAAGTTTAATTATAAACAATGCGGTATTTTGTACAATTTAGAAAATATCGATAATTAAAGGTTACTAATGAAGTCAGAACCGGTTATCTATTTCTGTTTAGCATGTTTAACTGATTGATTGATTTTACAGTTTTCGAATGTATGATAATATACTAGAATTGGTATAATGATTCGTTTGTGTTTCTTGACGCATGTATTGTTTGTTTTGCATAGTTCACAGTTAAATTGAGAAACTGAAAATTAAAGATAAATAAGAAATTATTTGATTAAGTAAATGGATGAATAGTAGTCTTATTGGATATCTTGAAAGATTGTGGACGGAGCGAGTACATAGGAAATGTTATCGTAAACGTTGCCTTATATCGGATGGGGTCTCGAGAATTGGTAATTTGACGCTTATATCGGACAGAGTATGGGGACAACCCATTTTACCCTCGTACTGAACCGAGTATTGAAGAATGATATTTCTTGGCGTTCATACTGGACAGGGTATAGAGACGGCCCGTTAGTTGAATTTTTATTTATTGTTTTATTATTAGTTGTTTTTTTAAAATTGTCATTCTTGTAACACTATTGAGTATTTCAAATTATTGTGTGAAGAATGTAAACTCTAATTTATTGTTTTACTTTCTCATTCAATTCATAATTTATTTTATCTCAAGTTCACGGATCGTTTTAATTTTATTTCTTGATTAATATATATATATATGTATTTGTACATATGTCAACAACCTTAGATATAAAATACTTTTTTTTTTATTTATTAAAGTTCAAATATAAACTAGTTAAACTACCATAATCTTGTCTAATCTTGGTCCTAAAACAGCTCCAGTCCAAGCAACTTTATAGCTTTATGAGAGTTTATACAGAGCTGGTTTTGTGATTGTATGTTGTCCAAATATTATATTATTTACTATGATAAGATCGTGTTGTTGCTTGCTTACCTATATATATCTTGTTTTAGTACCTACCTGATTGAAACCATTTGTCCTTTAATAGTCAAAAGTGTTTTGTTTATACCTATATACATATATATATATATATATATGTATTTATGTATGTGGTTAATTAGGCAATTATTTACAAAAGTGTAAAACTCAAGATTGTTATTAATGAATAGGTAAAAAAAAACATTGGTGATAATTTAAATGACTATTAGTACAAAAGAAGTATCTAACCTATACACACACACACACATACATATACTTTGGTAGCGTATATATATATATGTATGTATTTATACATGTGTGTGAATGGGAACTTTTGGTTGAATATTTTAGATGAAAAAGAAGTGGGAGTTCCCCTTTTACACAACACTGCACATGCAGGTCGACTTAATTCAGCTATACTTATTTTATATATATATATATATATTAAAGCTTGCTCCTCCACTTGTATATAATAATAATAATTATTATTATTATTATTTTAAATTTCCATATTAATTAAGCTACTTTTTTTGAGCTTGTAAAAAGAAAAGAAAAGAAAAGAAAGCTACGGATAGTCAGTTTGTAAATTCATATATTTTTTAAACTTTTTTTATATTTTAACTTTCTGAAAATTAGGATATTCAGAACTGATGAATATATATATATTTCGTTCGCGCCTGTGTGTGTGTATATATATTATATGTATATATGTGGACGGCCTGCCAACCCACGTCAAGTTTCATGCAGATTACTTCTTTTAAGGGGGGAAAAAAAAAGAAAAATTCATTTGAAGAAAATAAAAATGTCAGAAGTGGGATTTGAACCCACGCTCTCTAACGAGAACCAGAACTTGAGTCTGGCGCCTTAGACCACTCGGCCATCCTGACACTGGTGTTCTCTGAGCTTCCCAATTAGATAATATAGAAGGCAGAAAAATTTTTCGTTAGTTGAAATGTGGGGCCCAAGAGTGAGGTGGAATCCACGCATGGAGTACAGAGTGAGGTGGATGAGCATCTCTTTTTGGTTACCTAAAAAAAAAGCCCAAGTCGGTTTCTACTTTTTAAAGCCCCCCCAACCACCTTCCTCATCCCAAAAATAAATTTCTATATTTTATAATTTACGAATTTTATTTGTAAATTTTTAGGAGTTTAATAAAGTTTTTTTTATTAAATAAAATAAAATAAAATAAAAGTATCCATAAACCCATATAAAAATAAAAAAATAGAAGAGTAAAATTATTTTTCAAAAAATAATAATAAAAAAACCAATTTGACTTGAGTCCTTGAAAATTCAATGGAGAAAATATAAAATAGAAATCTTGGGAGTGGGGGAAGAGGAGGCATTGGGATTTGAGAAAGACACGTGTCCGTTGTTTACATTCATAGGACACGTGTCCACCGCCCACGAACACCCCTCTTGATTCACGCTTAAATTTTGATGCCTAATTTTTTTTTTAAGATACAATTAATCTTAAATAAATAATTATATATTTTATACAAACCAAACCCAATTGTTGACTATTTTGAAAGACTTGACTATACATACATACATACATACATACATGTATATATATATATGTGTATCTAAACTTGCAATTTCATGCAAACAATTTAAACATACCCATTTGCACATGGAAATGACAAAAAGATGGATTCAAAGAGAGTTCTACCAAATCCAAACTTGACATGTCCTTACAAAGAACAAATTCGAACTCAACTCAACGTAGTCATTTTATTATATTAATATAAATTTAATTATATTTATTAATATAAACTTAAATATATTTATAACAAAAAAAATTATATATTTTACTAAAAAATTAAATTTAAAATAAATTTTGTCTCGACTTACTTTTATTTTTTTTCCATCAATCTGAATTTAACCCGATTCGTATATGTATTTTAACAAAAAAAAAAGTATATCAGATCGATTATAAATAGATTAAATTAAGTAAATTTATATATTTTTATTATATGTAACTGTAAAAATAATATAATACAAAATATGATAAAGTAAAGTCATAAATTTTTTATTTATTTCGATATTTATATTCAAAATTATTTGTTAAAGAAAAATTAAATTGCAATAAGCTAATTTAGTAAACTCGATTATATTTTTAAGTTCGACTGTATTTCTTCACTTTCAGAAGTTGAAGATTAGAGTTTTAACTTTTATCTAAAGTAAAACTAATATATATGTCAGTAGCTGATTAGATTCTTAAATATATATCTTCAAACACGATTGTTAGGTCGAAAACTATGTACAAAAAATTTAGATTAGTCAATTACTTCAGATACCCTTTGGGGGAGACGAAGTTTTATCAAGACCAGTTTCTTCGTCTTTGTAGAATATTAAAACTTGTTTCAATATTGGAAAAAATTAAATCTCTTTTTATAACTTTTTCAAGATGCTTTGAAAAGTAAGGGTAAATTTTCTTAATTAATGGCCTTTAATCTTCTTTCCAGGATTTTAAGTAATTAATTAAGATGCCTTTGGCATTAATCCTTGATTATGATATGTGTTTTCTTTTGTTAGAAAAAACAATTATAAAAATTATTAAAACTATAGAGTAAATAAATCTAACGTATCCTACGAGTTTGATTTTAAATTTTATGAGATAAATCATTTCAAATATGATGAAATTAAAATGAAGAATTGGACGACACCTAGTAGTCTCGGCATCAACCAAAAATGATTTCAGTTCTTCTAAACCCTGATAAACATCAATCGTAAAAATTCTTTTGAAATATTTTATTATCTGAAAACTTCCTTGAAATTCTTTCAACGTTGTCTTTCGATAATTCAATTATCGTAAAAAATTATTTGGTATTTTTAGAAAGATTATGAAATCATTATTTTTCTCGATTTCATATTACCCTTTTTAAGTATACCAAAGTCTTTAAAGACTGTACATATCTGAATATTTTGGTGGATTATGAATGCTAGCTGTTTTATGTGATGTTTTTCTTTTTCTTCTTTCATGAAGATTAAGCGTGCATGCATGTGAATAAAAGAAATTAGTACACAAACACCTAAAAAGTGAAATACCCCAATGATATATATATATATATATATATATATATATACATATATCATATTCTTTATCTTTATCCCCCCCTCTATTCCTGTCTTTGTCTTAAGATAAACATTATGATTGTATATACATGGTCATTTTATTTCAAATAACACATCTCCAAATATAGCATATGTATACATATAGTTTTCATCTACCAAATTATGATGTTCTCTTTTCAAAAGGGTACTTGAATATTCAGATAATTATAACAACTCTATAAACACCAAGGCTGTTATATTAATTAAACTATAATTATATATGGGAATTTACACCATTGGAAAGGTGCTAAAAAAAAAAAAGTTTTTCAATTTAATTGTCCAACAAATTAATAATTATTTAAGAATGGGTGTAAGTATAATTCTATGAACCGCCGACTTAATTAGGGATTTGGGTTGCAGCCACTGTGATGTTATATAACTTCATAATTCGACATGTTAATGGAGATTGATGGGAAGGCGAGAATCCAAATTTATCTTAAAAGGAGAAGATGATAAGAAGGGAGCCCAAGAAAAAAGTTTGACTTTTTAACGTGCCGTCGTATGCATTCAATTTCCCTCGCTACTACAACTTTATTACAATAAAAGATATAAAGCTTGGTTCGAATATATAATAAGTAACATTAGTATTACAATCTTAATTTAATCAAGTTTAATTAGACGGTCTTGAACATCTCGAATACAATTAACTTCTTCTGTTTTTTGGGTTCGTGTATAATTACGACAGTTCTGTGAGAAAGTGTTAATTATTCTATTTTTAGTTATTATTTAATAAAATTGTTTTGTATATATATATTTTTTTAAATTTTTTTATTAATGTGGTTAAAATTTTGACAATATTTATCTATATTTTGGAGGACGATTTGTATTTATCTTACTGGGTATTTTGTATTAAGAAGATTTGACGTACGTTATAGAAAATTTTTACTTGAGAAAAATTCTATTAATCTCTCTCCGTATCTAAGTTTATTAATTTATTAGCGATGTACTATGAGATTATCATATTTGAAATATTTTTTGTTGATCTTACTTGTGTATATTTTATATATTTTTTTATTTATTTGTTATACTTTATTGTGATTGTGTATGGTTTATTGATTCATTTTTTCGAATAGTTTTATTTAGTTTTTTTTAAATGAAAAATATCTAAAATTTTGTAAGATTTAAACAGTTTCCATCAAATGTAAAGAGGATTATTTTAATTTCATATATAGTTTCATATGTATATATATATATATATATATAATTAGACTGGATTTTAATTATTTCTTGATAAAACTTGAAAATGTTATTCACAATAAATTTTCTTTAAAAGAAAACAAAAGATTCATGTATGAAGAAGGTCAAGTGTGTTTTTCATCTTTTCTTTTTTTAGAAATAAATAAATAAATAAATAAATAAATAAATAAAGATGACGTTACAGGAGAAGAACATGTGGTATTACTCTACTTTAACGTAGCAAAGCAACCCCATTTTATATCAACCCACATGCAATTTCCTCCAAATTTATATTTATTTATTTATTTTTCATCTATGAAATTAAAATTAAATCCATTTACCACATAAAATTTATAAATTTCAATATATAAAAATTATATGTACACATATATATATATATGTGTAGGCAAATGTTTAATAAAATTCGAAACAGGAAAGAGGATTACTGGAAATCTGTGATCAGCACCGACTTTGACCACGACTCTTAAAGAACGTGGCCATGTTAATTAATTAATTAATTTCTTTTTCTAATTATACAACACCTTTATATTTCTTGAAATTCTTTTTCGTTCAACCCCACATTCATGTTTATATACATATATATATATATATATGGAGAGAAAGAGAGAGAAGAGAACACCAGCTTACCCATATTTCTTTTCTGTGATCAAATAGATTTCAGACCTCTGCTACCTTCTCCCTCCAATCTCCATCATTTTCTTCTTCAAGAATATAATAGCCAACCTCCATTTTCATGTCTTCTTTTTCTTCTTCTCCATCTTCTCATCGACAGAAAATGCAGTCTTTCGTTCATTAAGAGGAAGACCGAGTAAGAAGATCAAAACCATATACCACCTACAAAGTATTCAACTGTATATCCCTTTATGGATCTGAATTTTTTCTCCTCTTTTTCTCCATTTGTTATCAGCCTCCTTTTACTGGTGTTCTGCAAAGGTAACTTCATATCTTTGAACTCTCAAATCTTTAGATTCTAATCTGACATTTTTATAATTATGATTGTCAACTTTTGCAGGCATAAGTGGAGCAACATTTACTCTCGTAAACAGGTGTCAATACATAGTATGGCCAGGTATCCTTTCCAATGCCGGCAGCAATGGACTGGATGCCACCGGCTTCGAACTTCCACCCGGTGGGTCTCGTTCCTTTCAAGCGCCTCCTGGCTGGTCCGGCAGGTTTTGGGGTCGAACTGGCTGCGCATTTGATCCAACTACGGGTCAGGGAACCTGTCAAACCGGTGACTGTGGGTCAAACCAAATCCAATGCAATGGTGCCACCGCCAAACCTCCGGCCACCCTAGCCGAGTTCACTATCGGGTCAGGTACGACTCAGGATTTTTACGATGTGAGTTTAGTTGACGGGTACAATCTGCCGATGACGGTGGAAGCAATTGGCGGGTCGGGCACGTGCCTGTCAACGGGTTGTGTTACGGACTTGAATCAGCGTTGCCCGAGTGAATTACGGTTCGGGTCGGGCGAGGCATGCAGGAGTGCGTGCGAGGCATTTGGGAAGCCGGAATATTGTTGTAGTGGCGCGTATGGTTCACCCGACACGTGTAAGCCGTCGATTTACTCGGAGATTTTTAAATCAGCGTGTCCCAGATCGTATAGCTACGCGTATGATGATGCAACGAGCACGTTTACGTGTACAGCTGCAGATTATACCATTACATTCTGCCCTTCATTAACCAGGTAAGCATATATGTGTGTGTGTGTGTGTATATATATATATATATGTATATTATTACACTTAGAATTCGATTGAATGGGATTGAAAGTTCAATATGAAAATGGGGTGTTCTTTATAAGTATTCCATTTTCTTTTCATGTAACTTTTCAACTTTTGTATGCAACAAGTTTGATAAATATAGGCAATGGAATAAGCTGGTAGCTGATTTTTAATTTGTTTAATCTAACTATATAATTGATGGTGATTAATTTATTTATTTGTGAACAGCCAAAAATCGGCCAGTAATACGACTCCAAGTACAAGCGGATCAAACAATGGAGCAGGAGATGTGGGTGGTAATTCATGGCTACCAAATTTTGTAACTGGAGATTCATCGTCAACAACTCTTTCTTCTTCTTCTTCTTCTTCATCATCTTCATCTTCATCTTCTTCTTCATCTTCTTCTGCTCTGAGACACGCAGTACTCCTAATGACGGTCATATTTCTCTTGCTTAATTCGCTATAAGCAAATGAGGAGACTTGTAGTAGCCAACATGTGTACAGATTATTTTAGACCATAACAATAGCAACTATATATATATATATATATATATATATAGATTATTTACTTTTTAAAGGTTTTGTAATTTAGTTATGATGGATTAATATTGTAGTGTAAAAGCAACAAGGGAATTAATAACTATTGCGATTACTTTACTGTGAATCTAAGCAATCTGTTTGGTGATTTGGTAAAGCATGCAACTCCAACTCTGCTGGATTTGCAAGCTTTCTAGTTTTCAATTTCTCAGTATCTACCTTCACCCTGCAATATATATATATATATATATATATATATATATATATTTGATTAACTTTAAAGATTTTACAAGTCACGATACACTTAGTGTTGAAGAATGGAGCAGATCCCCATGTGGGCGTAACTAAAGGAAAGCAGGAGATCTTTTTAGGTAAACCGATTCTTGTTCTTTGGTAAATAATTTTTATTAGATCAGCATTAAAATTAATCAGACTAATCAACTAGTAATTAACTGGTTCAGTAACTAATCTGGTTTCAACAATTATGCTGCAAATTAGTACCATTCAATAAAAACATTAGAGCTATCTAGTTGCCAAATGGGAGATAGACATTGATTATTCACAGACAATTAATTGCCTATAAAAGGGAAAAAGTTGAAAAAATCTATACATATATATATATATATACATACACACGTATATAATCGAAATGAAAGTTGGAGTTGAATCTTTTATGCTGCAAAGTTCAAAGATTCCTGTATATGTATGGTCAAGGACCACTACATGATATTTTTTATTTATACTCTCATGCACTTGGGAAACAGCATAAGGTTTTCTCACCAAAAAGAAAAAAGAATGGTGCCGGGTTGGTTTTGTGTTTAATTTTTGTATTAAAAATTGGATGGAGTCCAAGAAATTAAGTGAGGTGCGAAGGGATTATTCTCGTTAATAGTAGATTTTAAGTATGCTTTGTCATATAATTTAATTTGTACTTATCAGATAAATTAATTTCTAAATCACGTACAATCACATTAAAATAAAAGTAAAAAAAAAAAATATATAAGATTTTAACGTGATTCGACAATGTACTTATATTCACGAATAAGACCAATAAAAAAATATTCTATTATGATAAATAAAAACAGTACATCACCCGTAAATTAGTAAACATATGCATAGAAAGGGTACTAGAGTTTTTTTAAGTTTTCAAAATATATATAAAATTAATCATTAGGATAATTACAAAATAACTTCATGATTAAAATCATCAGAATTTAAGTCACATCAACAATATTAAATTTAAATTTGATATATCATAATTTCACTATAAGCATGTCTGGTTCTTACGTTATATTACTGATCAATTTATGTCGCTGATAATATTTTTTTAGTCTATTTTATAAGCATAATATCTTGTAATTGTGAGAACTTTATCATATACTTCAATTTTCTTGTAAAGTAACTTAAAGTTTTGAATGTATTTTTAAATTTTATTGTCTTAACGATCTGAATACTCTATTAATTAGTAATTATACGATGGCTATTATTATTTTCATTTAATTATAAATTATCATCTATTTACAAATTTTTGTCCGCACTTATCTTTTTACAACGAATTATAGATTGAAATCAAATTGTACATTTTTTTTGTGCATTTGAGGTTAGGAGTTATATTATTCTTATGTCTGTATATCACAAATTAAAGTTTGCGGGTTCGATCAATTGCGAAAATTACATATAATTCTAACTTTGATTCATACTTTTACAATAAAACATTATAAAATTGAGTCTTCTGATGTTTGCTTTCAATGTTTAAGAAAGAAGCTCTATAAAACTTTAGTTAAAAATAAAACGTAGATTTATAAACTCACGGTAATATAGCGGCAGGATTACATCTCCTATTGATGGATAGAGGGTTGAAGAAATTAGGCAATAAAAGTAGGCACAAGTTGGCCAATAACAAGAGGGATGAAAGATTTAAAATGGTAAAAAGAGAGCGCACTGTCTCCTGATCTCAACATTAAATTTACATGGGGAAGAAAAAAGGAATCATGAAAATGAGCAATCTGTGCGGAATCAAAATCTGTTGCTTTTGGGGGAGTGGGTGTTTTGTTTATTCTTGGACGGCCCCGGGAGAAAAAGTCAGTGTCATTTCCCCGAATCCTTAGAAAGAACGGAAGAAAATTAAATAAATAAATAAAAATTTTTAACTCATCGTGAGTACTTCAACTATGAAAACATAATGGCTGTGAAATATTTTTTTTAATTTAAAAATATAATAAATTCGTTAAGATTTAATTTAATTTGATCATCGTAAATTTTTTAATTTATTAATAATATTATAATTTAATTAAAATGATAAAAATCACCCTACTTACAAAATTTATCCAAAAAAATATATTTATTATTATTTTTTTAAATTACTAACTTTATCAACTTCTAATTTAGATGCGAACGGCAGGACTCATCATTAATTTAGATGCTAAAGACAAAATTTCTCTGGTGATTATGGTTACAATTTACCCTACGGCCTATTCCTTTGTTTTTTTCCATTACAAAGTTCCACGAAAAGAAAATACATAAGCATATAAAGCAGCGGTTCTTGGTTCGCTGGACCGACTGGAAACTAAAAAGAAAATCTTTTTTTGCGAGGACAGAGAGTTAATGCATGCTTTTGGACAATCTACAACTCATCCTTCACGTCCTCCTCCTTGGCACTCTCAGCCTCTGGTTCTTCAACTTCATCTTCCTCCTCCTCAACTGCGGCATCTGGACTAATATGTAAGCTGGACTTGACTGAGTCGTAGATTCTGGATGCAAAGTCCTTGGGGTCAGTAAGCATGAAACCACTCTCCATTAGCGCTGTTTGGTACATGAGCTGAGCGGTTTCCTTCACACTCTCATCCTGAAGATTCCAAAAAGCGTTACTATCAGAAACAAGAGGGACATGCACTAAATCTTGCATTTGCTTTTATATTATGGTAGAGTCCCCTTTCTATGAGTTTATACCATTAACAGAAAATGCATTTTCCAAGGAAAAGGAGACTTGAAGATGTACCTCAGGGTCCTTAACGACTAACTCACGGAGTTCCTTGATGATCGGGTGTCGTGGGTTAATCTCGAGCACCCTCTTGCCTCGCATATATGCTTGCTTGCTAGCATCAGATAGGGTCTGAGACTGCATAATCCTTTCCATGTTTGCACTCCACCCATACTTCGATGTAACAACCACACAGGGAGAGTTATCCAAACGGTTGCTTACTTTAACATCATCAACATTTTCACTGGCGAGTGCACCCTTCCACCATTTGGTTAGATCCTTGAATGACTCCTTAAGTTCCTTAAGTTTCGAGCCTTTCCCAAGTTTCACTCCTTCCTTCGACACATTCTGGAATTTATGATCTTCATAGTCCATCAGATATTGCATCAGGTACTCATCAACTGGATCTGTGAAGAAAATAACCTGCCAACAACACAAATAGAGAGACTCGTAAGAAAAAAAAAAAAAAAAAAATCATAAAAAAATTGAAGTAAAAGTAATACAGTTACAAAAATAAAAAAGGGTAAAAATAATTACTTTGAATCGAAATCTACATGCAGACACAATGAAGATGGTAGTACCTCGTAATTCTTCTTTTTAAGCCCTTCAAGGAAAGGAGATTTTTCCAGTTGTTCCTTGCTTGTTCCTGTAATGTAAAAGATATCCTTCTGCCCTGATTTCATTCTTGAGATGTACTGGTCGAGAGAAGTCAACTTTCCATCAGACTTCGTGCTGTAAGGGAGTTTCAATGCAGTAAGCCCTTACTACTCTTGCAGAGAAGAAACTGACATTCTAAAAATAAAATGCAACCAGCAACATAAAATTAAAACCATAATCAAATAAACAAGTGACATACGTCTCAAATCTGAGAAGCTTTGCCAAGCGATTTCTGTTGGCTGCATCCTCAACGATACCAAGTTTAATGGACTTGCCAAACTCCTTCCAGAATTTGGCATATTGACCCCTCTTCTCATCATTGTCACCGGACTTCTCAACATCTGAACATAATATAAATAATCAGTACGAATCCCAAACCAATTCGTTATTTAACTGAAAACAATAACAAGTTGCAATCACACATATACAGATTAGCAAGGTAGCTGGTGCTGAAGGATACGAGAACAAGGAATGACTTCTGAGTGAAGTCCAGAGAAGTTACCAACATTTTCATAAAATAATTTAAAAGATTAGAAAAAAGCTTTCCATGATACCTTTCTTGTCTTTGTCATGAGCCTCATCAGGATCCTCCTCAGCAATTCTGCGAATCATATCAAGTGCCTTTCTGATAAGTTTCTTCTTGATTGTCTTCAAACTACTGTGTTGTTGAAGCATTTCTCGAGATACATTTAGTGGTAGTGTGTCAGAATCGACAAGACCCTGCTCAACATGCACATATTAGAAAAACGCGTACATAGACTAAATATATCCAAAATCATCAGAGACGCCAAAGTCCAGAATTTATCATGCTCCCCCTTACCTTTAAGAAGCTCAGATATTTTGGCAAAAGCTCATCAAATTCATCTGAGATGAAAACCCTTCTGACATATAATTTCAAGTTGGCTTTGTTGTTGTTATAGTAACTCTCATACAGATCATGTGGAGCCCTAGGAGGCACAAACAAAACAGCCTTGAACTCAACATCACCTTCTGCATTGAAATGACTCCATGCCAAAGGCTTTTCATCACCAAAATCCTGTAGAGCAGCATATAAATTAGACTCCTGGACTACATCCTTTCTATTAAGCAATGAAAAACAAGAAATCCAATCATTAACATAACAAAGTACCTTAGCCAGAGAATGATAAAATTTGGTGTACTCTTCATCTGTCACTTCTTTTGGACTCCGCAACCATATAGCCTTAACATCATTCAAAAGCTCCCATTCATAAGTGGTTTCCTTCACTGTTTTTGTCTTTGGCTTTTTCTCAGCTTCATCATCTTCACTTTTCTCTGCATCATCCTCTCCTTCTTCCTCAGAGGGGCTGCTTTCTGCAGTACACAGAAGTACAGTTTAAGGAAGAAAAGAACCCAAAATTTGGTAGAACATGTGTAATACTATTACGCCATTTGGATTGACTTATCTTTTTGGTGCTTCAAGCCCATATGCTTTGTCCCAGTGGATAAGCTGGCAGTGAGTGATTTTAAAATGAATTTCGATAACTATGTCTTTCCTAACTTACAACTCTAAAAAATTGTCAAGTACTCGTTAAAATTAGGAGCTTTAAGCTAAAGTTTTAGTAAAATGACCAACAAGAGAAATGCTTTCATATTTTATCCGTGTATCTTTTACTCAAGAATACTTAAAAGGAGTAAATTGCAGAGAAATTCTTAAAGTTTGGATATAACTATAAATAGATCTACCGTTTCTAAAAATAAAAATAAAAATAAAAACCCAACCTTTTCGTCATTTTGCAATTCAGAAGTTCTTAGAAACAAAATTATAGTGGGTCTCTGTAAAACTCTGTATCCTTGTTACATTCTTAATACTATTTCTTCGACATCACGTTACCTAAAAGCATAACTTTTTCTGTGTTTCTCCCGCAGAATAACTTATTACGTTACGGTTTTTTATTATTGGACAAGAAAGTAACTGCCATGTAATATGTATTTATCTACCATTTAATATTTATTAAAAAGGTGAAATCAATGATAGATATATTATTATAAAAAGACTAAGTTGATATTTTTAGGAATTGTTGACCTATTTCTAGTTTAACACGTCCAACCATCCAATGATTCTACGTAGTTTTTACTCTATTTGCTAATAATTCAAATACAATTTATAAACATAAAGATTTCTAATTTTTCTTTTATTAAATGTTACTGTATGAGATATTTTATTAAATTTTGGGTAACATTAATTAATGCATTATCTAAACAAGATCATCGGAGTTGCTATAGCACAGTGTTAGGGCTACAATTTTTTTTATCTTAGTGAGTATAGTGGTCCAAAATAATGGCTAAGATTGCTAAAAGCTCTCTGCTTGGAGTTTCTCAAAAAAACTTGCCCTAAGAGTTTTCCTTTTTGGGCTTAAAGGTTGGGAGGTCATAGCACTTCTAACCTTTTACTCATTTTTAAACACTTACGACAGAAGAAAAAAAGATTACTTCAAACACCCTTTATGCCAATATCACAAAATAGCACTTGTTTAGGACCTAATGCATACCTGACTCTTCATCAGTCGAGTCATCTTCATCTGCAGGGACCTCAACATCAACCTCTTTGCTTGCCCAAATATAGATAGGGAAGTTGATGAATTCAGAATATTTTTTAACCAGCTCCTGCAGAAAAAAGTTACCGAGGCATGTTGGTTATTCAGGATGTGGAATATAAAAACATGTAATAACCTCAAGGATTCAGGACAAAGGTATGATATGCGGTAAGGTAGCAGCAAATTTGTAACTTATAGGTGAGAAACACCCACAACTTGGCGCAAGCTCAAAATAGCATATTTATATAGTAGCAAATGGATAAACACATATGTTGGTAAAGCAAAGCAAAAAAACAATTCTAGTAAACATACTCACTTTTAGTTTGTATTCCTCCAAATACTCCCCAGCTTCCTCTCTCAAATGCAATCTAATCTCAGTTCCCCGTCCGAGTGGTTCATTCCATGTATCCTCAGAAATTGCAAATGCCCCATCAGCCTTTGATTCCCATACGTACCTGATCAAACAGTTATTATCAATCAAAAGTTGAAACTTCAACCTTGTTTGAGAGTTATGCCTAATAGTAAGTTATAGGACTTCAAAAAACTCACTGTTTATCATCATTGTGTTTGCTGATGACTTCAACATAGTCAGCAACAAGATACACAGAGTAGAACCCAACTCCAAATTGTCCAATGAGATTGAGATCTCCACCAGTCTTCATTTTCTCAACAAATGCTACATGGCAGACAAAACTTTGATTTAGGACAAGGTGACAAGCAGATCACAAGAACCTGTACGTCACACATAAATGAAATTGACCATTAGACAAGATGCTTACCTGAAGTTCCAGACTTGGCAATGGTACCCAGGTTCTTGATCAAATCTTCCTTTGTCATCCCTATACCTCTGTCACGCAGGGAAAGAATTTTCTTCTCTTTGTCTAACTTAATCTGCATATTATCATGTTATTAGACTCAGACAAAACATATGATCAAACATAAGTGCAATAAAAATAAATGCCACAGCATAAAATAACATCATTTATAATGCTGGACTTCGTATGAAGTACCATGAATAAAAATTAAATAATAAAATAACTACCACGAAAGAACAACTGCATCATTATACTATCCTATAGTGATTCCCTACTGGTAATATGTAAAGCTACATAGTTAACCAACCTGGATATCAAGCTTAGCATTGTCACCTTCGCCAAGGACCTCTTTGTCAGTGAGGGAAAGGAACCTAATCTTGTCAAGGGCCTGGTAAACGAAAATTTAAGATTCAGATAGCTGTTCAAAAGTAACAATTCTAGCAAACTGAAATTCCAAAGCAGGACAAGTCTATTCTTACATCAGAAGCATTGGAAATCAACTCCCTGAGGAAAATATCCTTGTTGCTGTAAAGAGAGTTGATAATGATATCCATGAGCCGAGAAACCTCAGCCTGGAACTCAAACTTCTCCGCGTTACCGCGAAGGGTCCTCTTGGAGATCGATTCAGACTCCCTGAACCAAAATTCAAATATTGTACAATTTAGTAGGAACTCGCCAAAGACAAGTAAAAAATAAGAGAAAAATGTCCAAGATTGAATAAAAGTTCACGAACCTTTTTGCCACATCAGAATCAGTAGATAAACCGCTTGGAACGGCACCAATTTTCTCCTCAACCTTTGGAGGATCTACGACCTCATCGGAACTATCCTCTGCATTTGCTTGTAACTTTCTCCCTGCATAACCATAGATTCCATAGTAAACTTATCAATAAGCAGCAAAAAAATCTTAAAATTCTAATCACTTTATTAAGAGATTTGCACCTTAAATCAAACCGAAATCAAAATTAAAGAAACGCAATGCACTCAAAAGTATCGGCCTATCCGAACAGAGATTCGGATCTTAACTTAAGACGGTTTTAGAAAATACCAAAAATGAAAATACAAATGATCATTTCAATTTAAAAACAGCAACAGATTACTAATGCTAGTAGAGATTTGAACAATTAAATTGAAACTACATCTACTGC
Source organism: Carica papaya (assembly GCF_054855325.1). Taxonomy (NCBI): domain Eukaryota; kingdom Viridiplantae; phylum Streptophyta; class Magnoliopsida; order Brassicales; family Caricaceae; genus Carica; species Carica papaya. The sequence continues at coordinate 28,508,968 of NC_142309.1, forward strand.
AAGTTCCTGTGTAAATGCGGAGCGCATCCGGCTTTCAGTTATTATATGAAAAATGAGGAAGAAGAAGAACATACAATTTTACACTAAATAAACGAACAAGAAGAACCCTAACGCACCTTGATCCGGTAGGAGAAAGAGAAGACAGAGGAGAAACAGAACGGACGGGATCGTCCACTTCCTCATTGTAGAGCCGGAAATTCCTCCTAGCTTAGCTCAGTGATACGATCAGTAAATTAGCTAACCTATCATGCGCTCTTCGTTCCGTCGAGTTATATAGCGGGGAGGTAAAAGAAGAATAGATCTCACTGGTGTTCCGCTACGACGCGAAAGCCGTTTGGATTGGTCTGATGCTGCCAGCATGGACGATCAGACGGGTTTGTAGTTCTGATATAACACGTGTCCACATTTCATTGGATACGAATTGTTTCGTTGACGTGGAGAATTGATGGTGTCTTGCCGGCCCCACGAGACCGATTTGAAAAACCCAAGTCTTCTCGGCCGACCGATTATACGAAATTAACATGCTGGACGATCTGACGGTTGTTATTCGTACCTTAAACGTGGCAGAATTCTATTGGGGCTCATTCGTTGCTCCACGTAAAAGATCCAACGTGTTTCTAGATAGTTCCAGGGCACGGATCACGTGAGAATCATGTGCAGGCCACGGAAATTTCAATCTTTTAAGTCTATGAAATATAATTATGCGTCAAATACCCGGCAATGTTCAATAAAATAGAATTATTCAATAATTATATTGTCCGAGAAAATGTTTTATCCGTAAGTAATTATTATTATCCCAAGAAAATGCGTTATCCATAAGTAATTATTACGAGTTATTTAAAGTAAATAATTATTTAATTTACTTTGATAAAATAGAGAAATTCGGGTTCCACGTACCTTCCGTCACCTTTTTTACGAGTGTAGTCCTCAAATATTTTTTTTTTTTCAAACTTTATTATATATATATAATATATGTGTGGCAAATAAAAAACATATCCACCTTAATGCTAGTTTCTATACACATCTATAATTATTATTAATTACTAGAAGATGAATATGCATTCATAAGGTGGATCAATCCTTACTTATTGAGGTTCATGCACATCTTCTCCACGCATCTCTATGAATCGAGAACCGCAATTACGAGTTTTATACGACTACCATTTAACTTGTTTTCAACCACGCATCAATCTCCATTTACACACACACATATATATATATATATATATACAGATTCTGATGAGAAGGTAAAAAAGTAATAAGATGCAGTAAAAAACAAAAGGGTAATGATATTGCCAGCGAGTTGGGTAACATGGTAAAGAATTTCCATTGATGATTACTCTGTGTTTGTATGACCAAACTTTAAGCAAAAGCAAGTTTGTGATTTCCTCATTCATATCTCTTAATTCTTGGTAGTGGGTCACCACAATCCCAATAATACCTTCGCAACACCCAATAAAATTAAACATCAAATAATTCTCATTTTTTTAAAATTATTATTTTTTAATTAAGTCAATTCAATTTTTTTTTAAAAAATTTAATGTAAAATTTATAGAAGAAGTAATACCCACTTGTGTGATTTTAAATTTAAATTATGTTCATCTTTTAGTTTGGAAAAAAAAAATTAAAATTAATAAATTATATTTACAAATCTTACCAACTCATTCGGTACCTAATAATCGCACACTGAGTCAAGAGTTATATTACCATAAACACGAGGTCATTTTCGTCATTTTAGATTCATATTTTTTTTTAAAAAAAGAAAGGGTAATTTTGGCTCCTATTAAATCCATCCCCGACATTCCCAATACCTGCTACAAAATCTGCCCTCGCCTACCAGAGCTCTGATTATCTGGTCACCCCAACACGACCCCTTATCTTACTTTACTGTTATGCATAATCATCATCGTCGGCATAGATAAGAGTCATGGCGATATCTGATGCGGTGATTGGGAATTTGACTACGATCTACGTAGCCGTGATTGCAGGGATCAAGGCTTACGGGTTGGTGTGTGGGCAGAGCTTCAGTGCTTCCTTCGTCCTGATTCTCTCCACCGCCGTCATCGGCACCATTCTGGTTGCGACGCTCACGTGGGACGTCTCCCGTAAAGCCGCTTATGCAATTTCGCGCGATCACGTCAGCGAGATATGCACGGGGGGTATCTGCTGGCACGGCGTGGCGGTTCGATCCCCGACTTCTCAAGTCCGATTCAGGCTTCCCCAGCAGATTCCGCACGGTTCGCTATAATGTAAATCGAGGTATAAGATGAAGTTTTGAGTAGTGCAATATGTAAAGAGTGAGTTTCTTGGTGGTTACGGTTGGAGTTGTCTTTGCTCATCAAAGGCCACGAGGTGTTTGGTGTTTTGATTGAGAGGGAATAAGACACTGTGTATAATCTAAACAATGAATAAATATTTGTAAATGGAGTCTTATGTAATATAATATAAATAATGAATTTGTGCAAAGCTTTACTGGTTTTTTTTTTTTTTTTTATATTCTCGTCCAATTATTCATCAGGGGAGAGGGGGGAGAAATGGGAAGCAATGGGTGCAGGGAAAATCAGATGTGAAAAGAAGACAAATCAGGATGGTGATGGAAAATTCGTTTCAGCCATGATGTAAACCACCTCTGAATTGGCGAAGTCCTACCTTTCTTCCTCATGCTTTTTTGGTAGGTACTCAGAAAGGTGGTTATCCCTTATCTAGCATGAGTTCTTTTGAACAACAACCGAAACATATCATAATTCTGGATTCACAAGATTTTAATTCAGGAATTTCTTAAAATTACAGTCACCCTTTAGGTGGTGTCTTATTTATATTGTTTAGTGCATTGGGTGTTTCTTAGTTTTACTAAAATCAAGATCATCTCTAGTCCTCTCTTTTTCTGATCAGATTCAGTTGTCCAATGCCAAAACTATAAAGCAATAGTTTAGTAGAGATAAAAGGTGACTTCCAGCTAGAGAGGTAAAGAACTTGAGATGATAACATAACCTTCAAAATCTAAATATATGGTTATGTATGTATTAACCCTCTTGCAAGTAGATTGTTTCTCGATAGAAGAAGAAGTATATGAATTGATGCACAAATGAATATATACCAAGTATAGTTTCTAAATTTCTCATTAAAACACTTGATGTTTATCTTCCAATATAATCTAATCAATTTTGATGTGGATGACAACTCCCTAAGAATCTCCATGTTAGTGTATACGGTAGATTTTATACTCAGCTTCGAGCTTCAAACTCAACAATGTCATAGTTTACAGGTTGTGCTTTAGATATGGTGATAATTTCATGCTTAATTCGTCCAAATTTTGTTGATTAATGTTTAAAATGATGGTTTAATATTAATTATATGACTGTTAAAGAATAAAAAAAAAACAATAATATAATAAGTAATTCTGGTTGGATTGAAAAAAGAAACAACAACCGATGTGATAAAGAATTCACTGTGGGCCTGGTTTGGGTTTGATTGATCAACTAAAATGATGGACCAAACTGGGGGGGAGGGGCCTGACTTGACCCAGTTGCTCGGGGCTAAACTTGTGCCCAAGCTCGGTCATGATAGTTCATTGGGGGCTAAACTTAACGAATTAATCACCTGCAATTAGGCTGATTTGTTAATCAAATTAATTAATTCTGAAAAATTAATCACCGTGCACGTAACTTAAACATATATTAATCACTCTCAGAGCATGCACAAACGTTCAGACACCATAAAATCAACTAACAACCAGCCAAGTTTGAGTCTCCTTTGCTTCTAAATCCCAACTAAAATGGAAACAAACAGTACTTAATGATCCTGTTATGGGTGTATAAATTGAAACAATTTTCTACACATGTTGATCCTCATATATCTCTAATCTCCTTCGATAATTAGCTTGCATGGAAACAGGCAAGAATATTCAGATACTGTCCTTAACATTTCTGGTGGTGATCTTTCTATTGTTTCCTCGGAGTAGTCATAGCCAGCCAGGGGTACTTCCTCCGGCTGGCCCGCTTTGTTCCTCCCAGTATGTCCTCCTCAACTACGCCTGCTCCAGGCTCCCATTTTCGCCGAGACCACCGTCCCTCAATTCCGCCTCCGTCGAGTCTTCTCCACCTCCTGATGACGAGGAGCAAGAAGACCTTTATTATTCCCATCAGCACAGCGGTGGACACCACCAGACACCAGAACAGCAAGAATGTTGCAGGTGGTTGAGAGAGATGAGTGTTGAGTGTGTCTGTGACTTGTTGATTCACTTGCCCGCTTTTCTCACTCGAGCCTCCCATGATTACACCGTTATTGTTGATGAATCATGTGCCATCACTTTTGCATGTCCTGGCCGATTAATTATACGATCATGATATCATTCATCGTGCCAGCTAAAGCCATGCATCAACCTTAATTTCATTATATACCCAATTATTATCTGTATGTTCATTTACTTTATACACACACACATATATATATATATATGCTAATTAATAATTCATCTTCCCACTATCATCAGCTTATTTCTGTGTCCTAATTAAATTTTTAGTTGTGTTGTTCATCCTCTTCTTTGATTCTATAGTCACTGCAATTTTGTCTTTGGTATTACTTTTTATGTATATTTTGACCCGACTTCAAATCATCTTGGATATTGATGTCTATACATCATAAATAAAATTGTATTTACTTTGCTAGACATATTAAATTTGAAGAAACCATTTCTCCTCTAGCAAAATAGTCTTCCTCCTCAACTTTGAGACTCGCACTAAGCGAAAATACCACATCATCATTGTTGCATGTCAACAACGTGTCATTTTTCCGAAACATGTAAGTTGAATCTTCGTCTTACCCCAAGCCCAAAAGCCCTCACGAATTGGAGAGGAACATCGTGTAAAAACCTGAGCCATCTTGTCATCATACTTTTAAAAGAGTTTTGATTGCCGTAAATGCTTTCAATCGTTAGTAACTCATTCTTATAAGTCTCATAACTTTATGATTAATAACTCTGAGAACTTTTGGCAAAGCATGATGTTTCTGCAGGTTATTATACGAAATTATTACAAGCGTACATTTTCTCTTAATAATTCGCTAGTTTTATGAAATGTAAAACATTATTCTTATTTTCTCAATGACTTTGGAGGGAAGTCATAAATTGATTGACTCGAAGTTAGGGATTATATGGAGTTTATGGTTACATAACCCATAGCCAGTCTCCTCCCCTAGGGACTCCTTGCTTACCTCCCGTAGTAATACGAGGGCTGCCTTCCTCTCTGTCCACCACCAGTATCCCTATGAAAGCCTCTTTTTTCTTTCAAAAACTCATAAACTCAAATGAAATTAGATAATTCGAGAAATGAAACTAGCTTAAAGGGGAGGAAGTGCTTCACGGGTGTGGAGCACGACTTCCACTCTCTTTAAACCTTCAGATATTGATATTATGCACAAGTTTTCGACTCTTTAGCGAGCACGTCTGGCGTACACAAGTGCTCTCTCCTAAATCATCCAAATTGAATTTCTTCAACTTCAAATTCCTCCAATCTCTACATTGTTTCACTTACGGGCCCACTCATAAATTCTCCTATTCGACCATAAATTCAAATTTTAAAAATACTTTTACTTTAATTACTTTTAAACTTATAGTAAAAACTACAATTATTACTAAACACGCTTTTATTTACATTCAATTAATAGAAATTTAAAATAAATATGTTAGCCATGAAATTAAACTTTAAAAATATAACAATATTGAGGTAGATGGAATTTGTCAATAAAATTACTTACAATTCCAATCGTACCCACGAGAGAATATTTTCTAAAAGTCGTTAAAAACACAACAAAAGAAGAATTTAAGAAAAAAAAAATAAAAAATAAAAATAAAAGGAATAATTGAGGTCACAATTTGGTTAATACTAGTCGGTTTCATGTCGCTCCATTCTCATAATTCCTTATCTCCAACACTTTTGTCTGCCTTAAGATGCATATATACATCCAAAAAAAAATGTCTATATATATATATATATATATACTGGACCACAAAATATATACATATACACATACACATACACACATGCATAGAGTTGAATATGGTATTAAATCATTTCATTACATGCATCGACCATGTTCTAATTAGCTAGCTAGTAGTCATTGACATTATAACAAAACTTAATTTCATTGAAAATAATGGATGCATATATACATATATGATTCATATGTGTGTGTGTATATATATATTTTTTATAATTCTCCTATAAAATTATGTTCTTGTCATGTCACGGTACTTAATAAAGTAAATAAAATCATTAAAAGGGATGCTTGAACATTAAAATTTTGATAGTTTGAACATTAAAATGGAATAGTAATTTGAGAAAAGGAATAATTCTAATTCAATTTATATTTTATTTCTGCAAAACGCGGGCGGGTCCATTGACATTCCATATTCTTTTGTGTGTATATATGTACATGTGCGTACACCTATACATATATATATGTGTGTATGTATATGTGCGTATGGGATATATCATACTATATATATATATATATATTGTTGGAATCGAGTGACTATGAAAAGACAATACTTGTTGCAAATTGTTGTTTGGGCTCTTATTCTTCTCTCTTTCATTCCCATTTACATCAAAACAATATCAGAAAACATAAAATATGAATTAAATAAATAAATTATTAATATTCATATTCTAAATTTTTTTCCTTCAAAAATCTTGAGTTTTTTCAAAGTTGACAAAAAATTTGATCGTCTTATTACAAATTAAATGTCATATTTCAAAATGATACTGTAAACATGAAATACATATATATATATATATGCGTGTGTGTGTGTGTGTGTGTATGTATTGGTATAGATTCTTTGTTGTGGCAATGATATGGCTGCTTTGAGAATGAAAAACAGGTGAGGAGCAGAGAATGGAGGGACACCGTGGATGGGAGAGTGGACACGTGTTAAGGGTTCTAAAGGGTAAAAGCCACATAGATGGGTGACGTTGCTTTTCCGGACACGTGTCTAATAACGATTGGTGAGCTTGTAGGGTGACGTGGCGTGGGTCTTTCTCTGCGTGGACGGGTTTCTACTTTCTATGTTAGTGTTGTTTTGACGGACACGTGTCCAATAACGATTAGTGAGATTATGGTGACGTGGCATGGGTGTTTTTCTGCGGGCACGGGTTTCTACTTTTTGTATGTTAGTGTTGCTTTTCCAACTGTACGGCCACTATCTTCACCACTCTATTTTCTATCCGACGGACAAGATCAACATGGAAAAGCATTATTATATATATATATATGTATATGTATCATACTTAAGTGTGCCCAAGAAAGAAAGAAAAAGAAGAGAAAGAATGATATTTATTAATAATATGAGGATCAGGAAATTAAGGGAGTCTCTCTCACAATTAGTTGTTTTTTTTATTTGTCATTAATAAATACTTATTAATATAAGTATGTGCCGTCCTTCTCATCCTTGTACTAATTAAATTTATATCAAATCATGCTACAAGACAATGTGCAATGTGTTCTCTAATGGCCGCCACATTGGGCGGTGCTGTACGAGTCGTGATATTGAACAGAAATCTACAAACAAGCTCTGCGCTTGGACCAGACACCAACATCTCCCATGCCTTCTCAGCTTCTTCTGATCCTTCCCTCAGAAGAACTCCCGTAGCATCAAGTCTATGGATATTCCATTTCTTGATGTTTCTCAGCCGGTGAATCTTCTCCGATTGCCGACGAGCTAATTTGCAGGTGTTCTTTTTGATCTCTTGTATTGCTTCTTCAAGTAGTTTCTCGCGTTCTTCTTGCTTCAAAAATGGTTCTACCATAAAGAACTTATCCAACTCGGGAACCCCAATTGCTTTCCTGATTCCTCTTGTGCAATCCGCGTTGAATTTGAAGAAAGATCTGACCTCTTCAACCATGCCATTGTCGACCATTCTGTCAACTCGTTTTGACACTGCCGAGTGGAGAACAGGCATTGAGACGTCGACCCAGAGAAAGCAACACTCGTATCGCGAACGGAACCTCATGTCGTCGTCGTCAACGAGGGCCTCGATGTAGGTGTTGGAGCCTCCGACGATGATCGGAAGGTGGCCACGGCTCAAGCTTGATTCAATGGCGAGAGAGCACATGTCGCGGAAGTTGGCAGAGGTGAAGTCTGCGGTAGGTGGCAAGACACTGAGCAGATGATGAGGCACTCCGCGGCGTTCTTCCTCGGTGATTTTGTTAGTGAGGATGTCAAGACCTTGATGAACTTGGATCTTGTCGGAGTTTATGATCTCGGCGGGGAATCGGGTGGCGAGGTCGATTGAAAGTCGTGACTTGCCGGTGCCTGTTGCACCCATTACGATGACTACTTTGTCTTTAGGTCGGGGAGTGTTTAACATGTCGAAGTTGAGGGTGGGCGGGGGGATCATGTCGAGTAGAGGGACTGATTGTTTACACATTGACATGGACATCATCTTCATCGTCGTCAACCTGCAAATCCCCAAAGAAATCAAATTTAGTAAGCTCACATTAATGGTAACTGAAACATGACCTCCATCTTTTTTTATTTATACGGGCCGTACACTTTCAGCCTGTTTGAATGAAAAGTAAACATATATGTACATATATATATACATATATTCCTCTACTCATTGTTAAATTAAGTACGTTATCTATATATTAAGAAATATCATTTATATTCTACATTATTATTTGTTTTATTTAAACAAATATTTAGTAGCAAGTTATGCTTTTGTTTGAACTTCCATTATCTCTGTTTCAAAAGCTTAATATTCTTAAATTATTTCTGCTATGTCTAATTTCTCCACTCACATTGTTTTTTTCTTTTAAAACAAAAAACAAAAAAGGGAAGAACAAAAACTTAAAAATTCGAGCTCTAAACTTTATCGAACTTCTTCCCCGAATCAAATTCATATTTTGTATGTTCATATATTCTCTCCATTCATTTTATTGTCAACCTATATGTACACTGTGGCATATACTAGTAATTTACATACCCTTTTCATCTATAGAAGAGACTGTTATAATACATATGTTGAAAAAAAAAAAAATGAAGGAAGAAAGTAGAGCTTACCGTGATACAGTGCAAGGTATACAATGCAAGTAGGATGGGAAGAAATGTGGGTGCGTTGGAGAATAAGAAGGGGAAATTTAGTCTGCAATATTGGACAAATTGTGAAATGAAAGGCGTCTTATAGTGCTGAGCATAATGGAGTGATAGATTGAGTATTTATATACAAGGATATATATAAATACAGCCAAATGGGTCAAGTGGGAATTTCTTTTTTTCTCTGTTTCTCCTCCTACATTTTTTATGGTCAAACAAAAAGTTGCTTCAATGATAATCTTTAACTCGTCCTTTATACTTTTTTTCTTTTTTTTTCTAGTTTCATATATATACACACACACACACACACACACACATACATATATGTTATGTATATGTATATGTTCTTATTCTCAAAGTGTCTCTGGACCTTCCATTAGCATGGAAAGGCACTTGTATAATTTTTGAATATTTGAATTTTTAGGAAAGCAATGGGCAGCAATGACTTTTCCTTCCCATGAGATTTGATAATTCCATTATATGTGTGTTCGTGTATATATGTATATGTATGTGTATGTGTATGTGTTATCTAGTGCTGAGTAAATTTTATTTAATTTCATCCGAAATTAGGTATTCATGATCATAACTAGAAATTTTTGTCCTCTAATTTTCTTTCCAAATCTTAGTGATCATACCCTTTTTGGGCATGGTGATATTTTTTTAATTAATTAGTATATAATAGTAAATTAATCTATTTCCTATTCATTTAAATACTTCAACTCAAATAAAAAAATATATATTTAATAAATCTATATTTACCTGTCATGTTAAGATCAACAACTAATTAAACATTAAAAATTTAATTATCACGATTTTTCTTACAATTCAGATTCTGAACAGAGAGATTTGTCACGAGTCGATCCAGATTAACACCTGCTCTAATATGATTCAGATTAATAAAAAAAATTTAGTTAGAAGTTGAACAGTGCAAATTCAATATATTTATAAAAAAAAATTATTGTACTGATTACTTGACTAATCATACTTTCTCGGACCCTCTTAGTTTTTATTTTCATCGCCAACCTTTTGCTAATCTCATTCACATCATTAGAAACAATCTAGTCGGAGTGTTTTGATATCTAACTCTTATTTTTGTATTTTTTCTTATATATATATATATATATATATATATAATTTAATTATCACGTTCATTTTTTTTTTTTTAAAAATAAGACTCGAATCATTAACTATATATTTTTAATTAGCATTATATTAGATTTAAATATGATGTATAACTAATTTGTGTTTTCATCAATTGTTGACTACAATCCAAAAGTATTAGGATGTATAAATATATAAATAATAAAGTTGAACCTTTTCCTACTCATTAATTAAATTATTTTTTTTTGCATTAAGATCATCTTTACATAGAAAATTCTCCCATTAATGTTATGTTTTTGCTTTACACTTTATGGAGATGTGATAGCAATAAGCACAGGACTCTCTTTATATATACATATATATACACACACACACACATACACATGGCACCAATTAATTTGTGATATATATTAGAAAACATATATGGGTTTGAATAACAAGTGTATAAGTTAAACATATTTCATAATCAAACTGGAAGTAGATGTATTCCTGGTTCTGAAAATAACTTCAAATACTAGGGGAAAAAAAACACAGTTAGCGATCAATGATGGAACATATATATGTATATGTATATGTATATGTATATACTAGCCATGGCTGCATAAAATTGTATATATTCTTACAGTGACTGGGGGAATTTAGATGGGTTGGATTCAACAATAAGTTTATATTTGTAAACATCCGATTCCCCTCATCCCAGCTTGGTAGTGGGCACATGACATTCGCAGTTGGCATCTCTTATCAATTCTCTCCTCATCAAACCTGCAATTTGCCTACACTTTAACCCATCTTGTTTTGACCATACAGAATAACCCATCTAATCCCAAAACTCCAACTCTCTATACTTTTTTTCCACCAAAAAAGAAGCCATCCTGAATATGTATGTATGTACGTACGTACGTATGTATGTATGTATGTATATCAGAGAGATAAAACTGCCATCTTCAACTTTCTTTTCGCTAACTTGGGTATATGGTATGATTGGACATAACATGGCATAGCTTTTTCATGTCCAATAGAAAAACAATGTACTTTCTATGTCCTTTGTAAGCTTCCTGAGACTGATCTAATGGAAGAGTGGAAGTAAAAAAATATATATACATATAGTGGTGATTGCGATTATCCTTAATTCCTCGTATTAGTTATAACTAATACTATCCAAGTCAAACTTAGGCTCTCGTACAGATTCTTTTACTAAAAATTAATTTCATTTACTATTTAAGATGGTATTAATCCAATACACTGAGAATTCAATTAAATTTACTAATCTTAATTAGCCTGATAAACCAAAAAAAAAAAAACCCTAGATGCAGAAAATTTGAATGGGTTTAGGTTAGATAATTTAATTTGACAAAAGTAATAATGGGTGCAGGTTACATTTGGATTATCATACCAGCTGTTTGGCATCTTAGAAAAAGAAAAAATAAAATTGAAGTCGAATTGTGCAAATTCTTTCGGTTGATATTTGATTGATGTGCTTTTTTGACAGGCACACGCTGCACTAGCTTGGCCTTATGTGATTTAGAGGTGTAAGTATAGATTGTTAATTCATCATCTAATTGTGAAAATAAATAATTAAAGCTTTAATTTAATTTCCATACTTAATTGTGATTTTACTTGTATTTATCTATCCATATACTCGTAAAAACATGTATTTGATTCGTTATACAAAAGGGTAAATATATCATAAGTGTAATAATTATTACATGAAATAAAATCAATACATAGGATAAATCGTTATTTATGGCGTATTACAAATTTATTTCAATCTATATTACTATTAAACTATGTATTATAATAATTTATTATTAATTTGCTAATCAAATATTTGTTATATTGAATAATTAGTACGTTCTACATTTGATTAGTCACATAAATCCAATCCAATCCAATCATTACTTCAAACAGAGATGATATAAATTCGAAGATTATAATAAAAAAATAAATTAAGAATTATATGAAATTTCATAAGTGGTATCAATTCGAAGTGATCTATCGATGGAGTAGCATGTATTTGGATCGTCATCCCATCAATTCATGATCATTATCTTTACAATTAAAATTAAAAAAAAAAAAATTGGGACACGCAACTCTGGTTAATTGGCAATGGTAGGTGTACCTTTGCTATACTTTAGGCTATAGGTATTATTACATACAAAAAGAAACATATATATATATATATATTATACGAATGGGTTAGTAATGATTGACAAGCCGCTATTCATACATTACCACATATATTTTTTTATTTTATTTTATCATAAAGTACTCAATCCGTATATATTATGGTGACTAAACTATATATGGGTTGTTTTTATATATTAAAACTAATTTCTATTTTTTTTTTTTAAGTTTAGTCAACAAATTACTCAAAGCGAGATTAAAAATTCCCAAGAAAAAAAAAATTACGTTCTCATTTTAAAATGATCAAACATTAAACTTGGAATTAATTCCTACGTAGTGTTAGTAAAATAGAATTTTTCTTAAATTTAATCATAATTTTTTTTTACACTAAATCTCGACAAAAAAATTATAAAAAAAACCCGAATAAACAAAAAAAAAAAAAAAGGACGAGGGTTTTGAGAATACAAAATCTTAGATTAGAAATTTCGAAAAAAAAAAAAATCTCTTTTTATTTTGAAAATAGAAAAAAAAAATTATAAGAGGGTAAAAGTTGTACACCAAACTATTATATATACAAACCCTAAATGCAAATTACACTATTTATACTAATACGTATTTACCTCTCTTATATTTTGAATAAATTAATTAATTTTCTATTAAGTCGTTTATTTGAATATAATCTATTCATTCTCTTTAACGATTGCATATTAGAAACGAATTTTGAGAATAAAAACATTGATCATGATCGGAATCAATGGAATAGAAAGGGTATGGGTATCAATACCTATTTTGGAAATGAGGCATCGCAGCAAACCAATTATTTTCTAAAGTGTTAAAGTAGAAACTAAGGAGAATAAATTACTATTTGAGCTAATTACTATTTGGTTTGATAGTATATATAGTTAAGACATGACTTAATATGTTGATGAGACAAGCCATTATCAAAGACTATGTAAGCCATTATCAAAGACTATGTTGCTAAAAGTTAAAGCATATATACACACACACACACACACACGCAAATATACATACATGATGATCAAGGGAGTAGGCATCACTGGTTTTCGTTGAAATGTACATATACATGCTTACTACCTAGAATGATATTTTAGTTTTTTGAAGATATGGGTCTTCTTTTTTTTTCTTGGATGTATTCTGGGTTTGAAAAAAGGAACCGGCTTGACCCATTTTGAAATATAAAGCTTATTCTTTTTGTTCTGAAGCAGAAGAGTATATATATATATATATATATATGTGGAGATAAGGTGGTCAATCTTATATTCTTTGTGGAGTTTGACAAGAAGAAGATGGTAACGTACGGTATATACATAAATGTATACATAAATGGATTCACAAAGGAAGCCCTCACTTTCTGTTTGGAGTTTGTGAAGGAGAGGAGAGGAAAAAGAAAAGAGAGATCAAGAAAGAAAGGGCATATTTATGTACCTCCTTTGTTTTAAAAAGAGAAAGAATAAAAGTTTGTAGAGTAAAAAGTTTAGGTTCTCAATTTTAGTTTGACCCAAAAAAATGGAAAAGTAAAGGTCAGATGAATAAGAAAGTGGGTATATATATATATATATATACACACACAGATACACACACACATGAGTAAATTTATATGCTTAATTTTATAACTTCTTTTCCCATTATAACAAATGCAAACATAATATAAAATTCTTTTATGGTTCTTACCAAAATATTCCTATTAAAGAAAGCTGGGAAGGAGCCCATTGCAATCTTAAGTCCAGCCCAGAACCCATTAGCTTATATTTTAAGCCCAAGCCCATCAATAATCAAATAAGCCCGTTTCGAGACACACTGTTTAATAGTCAGCTCAGCATGATGCAATTTAATTATTTATTTAGTGCACCGCGCACGTGTCGTGTTGTCTTGCACACGTGCGGTTAATCGCCACCGTTAGATTTCCTCCATTACGGATTGTACTACTTGCGGAGCACGTCCTTGAAAAAATTAGAAGACTCGGAGTTCACCCGGCCGGACCGGAATCACCCGCAAGCATATTCCTCTGTTTCCTCCTTTTAGCTTCCGTTTACGCTTTCACTTTTCGTCTTTTCTTTTCTTATCTTCTTACTCACAATCTCATAAACCAGAAGAGACGTACACTATCGCAAAGGAAAGTAGCAATCGATCTGTGGAGCAATCGACTGATCGATCGATCAATCATGGCGGTCCCTGATGTTTTGCAGAGAGATGATCTTCTTATATCATCTCCTCATTTTGATTTCAGTAAACACACTCTTCTCTCTATGCGTAGATGTTTGTATATGTATGTTTCCACGTATCTTTTTAGCGCTCGCTGTAGAAAGTTTATCCTTAGGTTTTAGGTTCAGTTTGTCTTCTTGTTCTTGTCAAATTTACAGAGCGAGATCCTTTTTTCTCTGGTTGATTAATTTAAGTCTGTGTTTCCAACAGATTCAGAAATGGCGTGGAATTCATTTGTAAATCTAGAATTAAAATAGGATAATGTTTAAATTGTGATGGGATAATAACAGATTTACATATGAAGTTTCAAATTGAAACGATGTATTCTAAATTTAAATTGATAAAAATTAGAATGTATTATTTTAATTTTATACTCAAATATTTTTTTTTTTTTTCATTTTTAGGTAGTACTCTCGCTCACCATTTTATACCTAAATCCTATTTTGATCTTAAATGTGTGATCGTGAAGTGATTCTCCACGAATCATAGATCAAGTACTTTTTGTATTATAAAAGTTGGTATTACCAATTTTTGCACTCTCCGACTATCCAGTGAATTTCATTTTTAAATAAACTTCTTTAAGAAAAAATTGTCTTGAAAAGATTGTTTTCACTTTGATCAGGAGACGGTGCAAAATCTCGTGGCCAATCCATTGAGAAGAAGATCGAGTTCCTTGAGAGCTTGACGGGAAAAGTAACTTGTTTTCTTAATTTCCTCACTATGAGCATTTTTTCATCTGGTATATTACTTCATTTAGACAATTACTTGTACTTACCGCTGTCAATACAGTAATACATGAAATTATGAGCTTTGATTTCAGTTGTAAATTGGTAGTTATCTATTTGATGCTACGTTGGATCACATTGACGAGTTACTCGATGAGGAATGCAAATTTAGCGTTGGACTCATTTCTAAATTGGAGCTAGCTGTTGACATTCGTTTCAAATTTGAATATAAAATATGATGTAAATTTTGGAGTCACTACAATGATTGAGCTGTTATCATTTTTCATTTGATGAATCTTGGATCACTCAGGGCAGTTGGCGATGGCTTCAAATTTTCGAATAGTTTGTGTCGAGCTTTTTATAAATTGATATGTATATGAATGATTTTTCTTCTCGTAGAAAGAAATTTTCTTCAATGCACAATTTGGTTCCCGTTCCATATTTGGCTTCATAAGATATTGTTTTTCTGGATATTCAGCCATTACCATTGTTCTAATGCTTCATAAGTAATGCTTTTTTGTGTCAAATTTCTCCTGAGAACTGAACATTTTTTACATGGAAATTCAGAGTTTTGAAGAGAACATCAGCCATAATACAGACACATACAGACACACATATATAGATCATGTTAGCTTGAAATTTTTCTTTAAACTGAGTTGTAGGCAAGAAAAACCTTTGATTAATTATTTAAGTAAAGACATTGTGCTTTCTGTTTTTTTTTTTTTAATTTTATTTTATGGAGTCTTAACCATGTTATGTCCATTTAGGAGTTTAATAAATAGTAAGCACTTGAGGTAGCTACGTGACCGATGATTTTGAGGAACTTCATTTGTATTTTATTGGTTTTGATATCTTCTCTCTTTTTGTTTCTGGCTCTTAGAAGAAAAATCTCCTTCTGTGGAATCAATTGAAATTGTGTTAAATATTAACTTTAGCATGGAGTTATTTTGTAATTATCTTTCTTGGTTGCAGGTAAGCAATCGACGTTCTCGAAGATGGTTAAATGATTGTCTATTGATGGAACTTGTTCCTCGTTTAGATGCAGAGGAAATCAGAGGCTTGTTTGCTCCACCACCTTGGGGTAATGCTATTTCCTAATGATTTCTTATTTCCTTTTTCTTTGCATGTACGATCATTGAACCTGAACATATTTAGTTATTTCATTTCACCTGTTGCGTGTCACGTGTGATTATGTTTCAATATGCATTTGAGCAAAGGCAACCCACCAATTTGGGGATTTTCTGAATATTTGATGCTAGAGTTGAGCAACAACCTGTTTCTCCTATCTTGCCATGAGATGCATTGATGAATCAGGAGTACTTTTGGTTTTGATCTGCATTTTTTGTCTCTTGCTAAGCAAATGGCATGATAGGCACTCCAATTAAGTTTATTTATGAGAGGAGGGAGCAAAAGGGAAGAGGGAGCTGACGGGTGAGCTGGCAGGATAAGTTACTGGAAATAGCATTGCTTGGTGACTATTGTGTAATTCAAAATAGGAGTTAGTAAGACCTTGGGGTCAGGGAAAGGAGAGAGAGGAATATACGGAAAGAAACAGAATAGAGGGAGGCAGCTAATTAATAGATTTGTGGTAGGAGGGAGGTAGCACTCTCGAAACTACTATCATTTCTTTCTTTATAATCGCAATTGGCAGAATTGCACAGTAATATCACCAATTTCAGTATTCTATTTGCATTTATTTCCTTTGATCTTATCACAAGAGATATCACATATAGAGGTATAATAAGTGTTAGATAGAGAAGTCGTAGATCAACATGTATGGTTTGTTGGGCTCTCCTGGGTGTTGCATCAAATGGAAGGATTCTCAGCATATGTGACAATTATCGACAGTTTTAGGTCCATATAAATGCATCAAGTTATTATTTGCTTGGAGTATTTTGTCCATTGTGTTTTCTATATGTAGTTGCAATTAGTTTTCTGAGCTGGTACTTTTGATATCACTGGCACCAGTTGTTGGGACTAAACTTATGATGTGGTTGGTATTCTTTAATGTAGAATTGACTTATAATAAAAGTACTAAAACCTTTTCTTAAGCTTTAAAAAAAAAACTTTTAAGTAAAGGAGTAAATAATGTCTGTTTGAGCTGGTTTTTAACTTAAGTAAAAAACCAACTTATGCTCTCCTCCGTAATAGGTTTCTACAAGGTTCTTGCCTGTCTACTGCAATATCATCGTTATCCTGATTGGAACTTCATGACCATAGCATCTCCTTTGCAATGCTCCATAACATAATTACCTTCCGGAATATTTCATGCTAATACTGGTTTGAGTTGATTTTACAGGTGATGATGTGCCGCAATCACCATTTTGCATGACTAATGTTGGAGAATGGGACAAATTTAGAAATATAGACATGGATAAAGAGGTTTTGTTTTGCTTCTCTTATTCATCAAAGCAGGCTTCATTCTTGTTTAAAAGGCAAACTTTAATATTCTCCAACATTAATAAATTAAACCTTCAATGGGACATTTATATTGCTTTTTATGTTAAAAGGTTTTCCTTCATGAGCATTTAACATTATTTCCTCTTGGATCTATAAACATTAGTTTGCAAATGGATCTTAAAAGTGACAAATTCATTTATGCACGTAAAGTAAAAGGCACACACCTGGACATGTATACGTGTTCGCAACATATGCTTGCTGAAAATTACGTATCACAGTTGTTAATTCGTCTGGATACTTGTGGATATTTGCATGTTCGAAATTATGTGTTGCAGCCATTAGTTTATTGGGATATGTTTAATCT
Organism: Carica papaya; assembly: GCF_054855325.1. Classification (NCBI taxonomy): domain Eukaryota; kingdom Viridiplantae; phylum Streptophyta; class Magnoliopsida; order Brassicales; family Caricaceae; genus Carica; species Carica papaya. The sequence continues at coordinate 28,526,996 of NC_142309.1, forward strand.
TTCTTTAGCATATTAGGTGTCATATTCTCAATTAAAATCTTTAATATCTTTTTGGCAGGCTAATATAATTCGTACCTTGGACCGCGCATCTCCAAGAAGAAAAAGCCATATTGATGCTGATAAACTTGCTGTCGTGAATGCATGGCATAGGATTAACTGCCGAACAAGAGAAGCTCTTCGCCGCAGCTTTCTTTCAGAACTAATTGATGGCTATGAGGTACATGATTCCCATTCTTATAGATGTTTTCGATATGATTCTTCTATGGAGTTATTAATCTTAAATTTGAAGTGAACATATTACTAAGTTTGGTTCTTCAATTTGTTATACATCGGGAAGGTATTAGGTGGCTGATGTAGAAAATTAGGATTAGTTTGCCTACTTACAAATTTGGGGGAAAAAAGACGCTAGTGTTACTTGGGGATCATACCTAAAAAGGAATTCTTAAGCATCGAATCTAAGAGTTAATTGTCTCATACAACCAAGGTCTTGAGAAAATTCTCAAAATACTTTATTTAATACGTGAACCGCCTTTATTAGTTTATATAGGTATTTTTAATATTTTCCCAAATAGGACTAGATTAAGAATTTCCCATAATGCTAATACTATCAATGAAACAATTTTACTATTGAAAATAGAGAAACTAATCATAAGTAACTTAGGATATCATAAGTCAAATTTTGAAGCTATTAAAGTCCCACTTGTCATATTACTGCAATAAATTAGGGATTAGATAGAAAGACAATCCTTAATCAGTTTAGAAATTGCAAATCAAATCTGTTTTGCTTCATAAATTGCTTTGTTGGAGAGAACTCATGTAAGAGTTTTGAAGTGAGAAAGGATCAAGAAACTTGATTATGAAACATCCCAAAAGAATTTTGGCAAACCCTTGAATTGATCATCCTCTTCAATAGCAAAAATAATTGAGACACTGACCTGGCTAGGGGAGTGAAACCTTGTAGGTAGGGTGAAATCAACACATTGGCAAAATTATACTTCACTTTTATCTCTGACTTGAACATCATTAGAGTCAATTAGTGCTTTGGTTTACCCTTGCAATGAACACCCATAGAAATCTCTTTGGTGAAGGTCTTGAATAATCTGAAAATCTTTGCTTTCATGAGCATCTCTTGGTGATTCTTTTTCTTTCTGCTCCAATCCAATGGGCCGATGAATATGTGATGTTGATGTCCCAATTTCTTGAATAGGTTTTCCATCAATTTACCATTTTCATTTATTGCTGGCTGTTATGGGCTCAGTGTTGATCTCCAAAAAAAAGTTATGAGCTCAGTGTTGATCTCCAAAAAAAAGTTATGAGCTCAGTGTTTATGCATCTCCAATTATTTGGCCTCATAACCATGTTCTTTGTGCCAAACATAAGATTTCAAGTGTTGCTACTCTAATTTTTTTTTTTTGAAATAAAGAGAAGTATTATTGTGGACAATAATACTAAAGAAGTACCACCCATATATAAAATAGTTGCATATTAGTCAAGTGGTCAATGACCATTCCAATCTTTCATGTCATAATCCAACAAAACAGAAAAAAGTGTTAATCCATCTATTTCTAATTTTTACAAAGTCAGTTTCTAGATTCTCGAAAGTTCTCATATTTCCTTCCTTCCACACAATCCAAAAAATGGTAAGTGGAACTAAGAACAAATTTTTGTTTTTTTTGGCATATACCCGACCAAACCCATAATTTCTTACTAAAAAATGGTAAGTGTTGATACTCTCATTGTATTGCAAATTGATCATAAAGTCAAGGTCAACCTAGAAGAATATGTGTGAGCATCTTTAGGATTAGATAACACGAGTAAATTGCTGTAGGCACCATGAGGAATGGGAAAAAAAAAACTAGGTAACGAAATATCATCTACCCATGCTGGTCTTTGTGGATGTGATTGCATTTAAAGACTTGAGTTGTACAACTGTAAAGATTGAAACAAGGTTTATGTGGCAACCCTCATGAATGTATAGCTTTATTGTTTTCCAGAACAAACTAGGGTTATAAAAATTGAAAAATGCTTCCAATCTTCTTTCACTTTAGTTGCTTGATTGTGCTTAACTACTTCCAGAAAGTAGGTATCAATTTTGCCATCTGTCAAAGATTGCTATTCTCTTTTTCAATATTCACCATATTCAAAATTTTCCCAGAAGAGGACTTATGAGATTGAATATGGTGAAACAAACTGGAAAAACAGAAAGAACACACTTAAAACAAATAAATAGGAATGACCCTTCTCTTTCATCACACCGAAGTGCTAATCTTGCCCATATTGTTCCTTGTAAATTTGATTCTCCAATCTAAGCTTCTAATTTAGGTGACCATTCAAAGTCTTATTTTTTTCTACTTGAAATATACAAAACTATCCTTCTCTTCTAACTATTAAGTCATACTCTTGCCCAAAATTCCACACTTAAATTTAATCATAGACAATTTTGGGCCAAGATCCAGATTGAAATTTTGGAACGCGGATCTAAGGGGTGTAAATGCTTCTAAGAAAAATGCATTGAAGTGGACCCTAAGGTTCAAAATTTGCCTGGCTATTTTATAACAGAAAATTCAAATTCAAAACTTCAAGCCAAAGTCTTGCTATGCTGCACCAATTATATGGTGAGAGAGACCAAAATCTGGACTCCAGATATTTGACTCTTATAGAGATATTTAACTGATGCATTTATTGTGCTCAAGGGTTTTTAAGCTTCAAAATGAGACTACCATATGTGGAATTCAATACTGCAACATAAGACAGCAGGAATTTTTGCGGAGGTTTTCTGCTCAGCATTTTTTGCTTGAAATAATATTCTAGGATAGATCTAAACTGACATTCTTCTCAGCTGTTGCTGCATTAATTTCTGAGTAAATATACTCAGTATCAGAGGAACTACTGTCTCAAGGTGTCCTTCATAGAGAATTTCAGATTTTTGAATGCCAAAAACCTACTTTATCCTGCTTCTTGAAAAATGAACTACTCAATCTTGACGATTTTGAGTTTTTTTGTCTACAATTATACCCAATGCATCCTAAATTGCATCTTTATTGATATGCTATTATGATTCTTCTTTTCTTTCCTAAAGACTCTTGCAAGCTTGAGGATTTTTCAATTAAGTTATGCCTTCACCCTGTCAGAAACTGTGCATCTTTAACCCAGTTTAATTGATGTCTGTTACTAATCTTTTTATAGGATTGCATCCGTACCTTTGTTATGGAGACACTGAATGATGATGTCCTGGTACTACAGATTAAAGATCCTTTCCACAGATTGCTGCTTCATGGTGTCTGTGAGGTGATCCTGCTTGCCAACTGTTTTCTGAAATTGACCAATTTTTTCCTGCTGGAATTATGAATTATCCAATCAAGTTCCATTTAAGCATACCACTTATAGGATTATTTTGTGCCATAGATACTACAGGTTTTTCATTATCATCTCCCCTTCCTTTCTTCATTTCTTTACAAAGAGGATAATGCTAAATGAAGACTATGTTATTAACCTCGCAAAAGATACTATAACCCAAGGATGTTGCTTTTGGCTTTTTTTTTTTTATTTATTCAGAACATGATTAAAGTGTGAAATTTAATGTCCAAAATCTGCTTTTGAACAGTTTTATGATTTGGTTTCGGTAACATTTGATGAGTCAAAGAATGGAGAGTTGGTGAAGATGACGAGGATAAAGAAGAAGAGAAAGGGCTCCCTTGAGCTCCCAAAGATCACCCTCGTCCATTTCCTGAAAATGTCAAAAGAAGGGAGTTGGTAATTTAATTGGGGTCACTTCCCAATTTCAGTTAAATAAATAAAGTTGTGGATGTCGTGACCTTATCAAAAGCTTCATGTATCTTGATGAAGTGATTCAATCTCGTTTGGCCTTTGTGTTGTAGCTTATTGTGATAACTCTAGGAGGCTGTAGCTGGTGAAGATGTATGTAATCTCTGGTTTTCGCCCCAAGATTTGTCTGTATATTTTTAGTTTTAGGTCATCCTAATATTGTTTTACATATTTAGCGTGTTTCTTTGGAGAGTTTGCACAATGGGTAGTTTTATTATTGTTTCTCTCTTCAAGTATTCAGCCAACATAAGGTGGTCCAAATGGACAAAAAAGTTTGATGTTAATGCGTTTATAAACGCCTGCAGTAGTAGTTTCACAATTCACCAAGACAACTATGTTAACAAATTTAGACAGCCAATGTTCGGGGTTGGTTTTGAGGATGATCCAGACCGAATAAGGTTAGTTTTGGATGGTTTTGCAGTAATGAGTTGAGCCACTGGGGTTTAAGCTTGGAAGAGAATCAGACTGTTGCTTCCGTTAAGAAAATCATTTGAATACAAGGACTTAGGAGTATTTACATTATTTAATACAAAAAAGTATTTTATACAATCAAATTATTTTAGACGTCAATTGAATATGGTAAAATATTTTGATAATTTAGTGACAAAACGATATGAAAATACTTTGTATAGATAAAATTGTTAAATTTACAGTATAAATATAAATAGGACAGCATAAAACATTACATTCTCTTTATTTATTTTTTCTTAAGTTACAGTACTGGATGTTGTGCCTGTGGTAATCGTACTAATACTGGTTTTGATGGTTATTTTGCATGGTTAAAGATTTTAGAGCGTAAATTTTTTACATTTTCGTGTGTAGGTATGAATCATCTATTTACTTATAGCAATATGAATTACTAGAACCATATCCATACTACAAATTTCTTATTAGGGGGTTAAAAAAGATGTAAGCATATTTACATTATAATTATCTATAAAGTAATTGATGTTAGAGAAAACCAAAACACCCCTAGTGGTTGGCTACTTGGCATAAAAAAGTTTTCCAAATTCATGAATGGCCTAAAATTGTATTACTGATGGGTTATTATTGCATCACACAAAATTTCATTTGTGGACCGTCATAAATCATTTGAAATATATATATGAGAAATATTACTATATGTCATTTTGTCACATACTACCTTGGTTTTATTACGTTGTATTAATTTATTCTACCCAGGGATTGCTTATCCCGTTGAATTTGAGAAAAGCCTAAATTCCCCAAGCCGACTAAAGAAACGAGGAGGAGAAGCCCATCCGTCCCAAAGTATTGACAAACTCTTTTGGGTCAAGGCTACTGAAAAGTCAAAGAAAGCAATCTGGGCCGACCCGACTCTTATCCCCTTCGACCCCCTGCGGTTCGTCTCCCACTTTTTCTGGAAAAGAACAGACAACTAAATAAGAAAATTTTAATCCAGAAAAAGATTTTATCTTTGAAAAGATAAAACAAATTATAGAAACCCTGTTAACAAAAAGTGAAAAAGAACAAGAAAAAGAAACGTTTCTCTATCCCGCGCAACCTCTGACAAATTCGTTCCGTTGCGGTTCTCTCAAATGCAGTTCCCTGTTCTCGGTCTCGATTGATTCCCCAATCTTCCCATCTCGATTTTGATAGCCCTAGGCCCTAGGCGACTGGCCCTGGCTGACCCGACTCGAACTACCGATGGAAGAGGAAAAAAGTACCAGCGCCGGCGGCGTTGGCGGCGGCGAACCGTCGAAGGTCTTGCCGAAGTTGGTTACAGCGGGTGACCGGCAATTATTCACTGTTGAACTTCGACCAGAGCAGACCACGTATGTCTCCTGGAGGAAGCTCACAAAAGACGCTAACAAGGTAAATGGATCTACCTCCGTGCCCGAGCCGCCTCCCAACGCGCACCCTAACCTCGAGTCTCGCCTCGCTCCCGTAAGTACTCCTCTAAATCAGTATACTTGTATGTCATTATGGGCAGGTGTATGAATAGGTGCGGACACTGTTTTGGTTTTATGGAAGTAATTGTAGTTTGATTGGCATTCTATAGCCCTAATTAGGTTTATATGATCGTTTTCTTTAGTTTTTTTTTTACAAAAAAATGATTTTGATCAGTTTTGTTCCGTCGTTCGCTGAGGAACATTGGAGAGTTTGAGTTTAATTATTTTGGAGATGACTGTTAATCAATATTATTTATTTTGTTAGTTTTGTACTTGGGATATTACAACAGACTTATGATCATAAAAGGAACGTTAATTGGCTGACTGAGTTTTTTTAAAGAGCTGATATTGAATGGATAAACGTGCTTGTTGACTGCTTACGTACAAGTATGATCATTGATGCTCCGCAATTGCCAGTATTTTTTGCTTTTTTTACTAACTGAGTTCTTTAAATTACATTGTGTTGAGTGGTTAATGCTTGCTTGCCCATAATCAGGGACATCCATCTGAAATGGTTGTGAAAGACGAACCTCCTGCTAATCGTTTCAGTGCAGTTATTGAGAAGATTGAACGTCTTTACATGGTATATTGTGCTTTGCTTCACATTCATGTTCTCAATCGTTACTAGCAAGCACAGGCAACTCTTTCGACTTTTATTTTGGACATGCGCATGTTAACATATAGTGTCTGGACTAAGATATGCTAACGATAGAATACTTCTTCTCAGGGTAAAGATAGTAGTGACGAGGAAGAATTGGATAATGCTCCTGATGATGATCAGTACGACACAGAAGATTCTTTTATTGACGATGCCGAGCTGGTTATTACATACATATTTTTTTTGTTTTTAAATTTTCTGCATGCTGTTACCTCTGAGGTTGCATTCAAAAGTTTTATTCTGGCTTGGAGATCATCGCTTTTTCATTTCATGATGTTCCTTTGTTATCCTTTGTGCAGGATGAATATTTTGAAGTTGATAATTCTGCAGTAAAACATGAAGGGTTTTTTGTCAATAGAGGAAAATTGGAGCGGATGTGAGTTACTATACGTTCTAATAGTTCATTTTGCTGCACAAATTACTTCCTTTTATTACATATCCGCTTCTTTCTACTTGCTTCTATTTATAACTTATCAATTTGTAGCTTTTATGTCATAGGACCATTAACCTATGACAAGTTAGGTCAACTGATTTTTTAATCTCTAATATGAATTTGAAGACCTCAAAATGAAATGTCTTGCATTTGGTGCTTTCCTTTCGCTGGTATTTTAATACTTCAGAGGTTACAGGGAACTACAGAATCGTACTATTAGGACATAGGGCACTACTTTTCATTCAAAAAAAAAAAACCTATTAGGACATAGGGGAACTAAGGTTTACGATTGCATCTAGGCTGGCAATAAATTTGTTAGTGATAATATTTAAGGGAAATAGTTGATGACTTGAGGAAGACTTGGTGATGTATCTGAGCATACTTGAAATGCAGAATCTAATGAACATATGAAGGAGTTGTCCTCCTGCAGGGTTTTCATCATATCCTGACACGTAAAGCTTCCTCAATCAGAGTAATTTTCAACCTTTCAGCTCTTAAATGACAGATCTCTTGATAAAATAAATAGTGATGTTGTAATCAGCCTGTTAGACATTTCTAAGCAGATGCTGTTTACAGTTAATCTTGGTGCGTTGTTTCATAACTCTTCTATTTCTGCCCTGCCAGATTTCCTGTAGTTGAGAATATTTGACCCTGTATTTTTTGCGATCAAGTTATACAGCCATGCTAAAGCTTGTTAAGTTGGACAATTTCAGAAAATGTAGGATTTGAAGAAGAGATTTATGGGGATATTGGTTGAGTTAGTTATGCAAAGGCTTCGTTTGAGGGGAAAAATTGTTTTTTTTTTCTGAAGAATATATTTGTAGGGGAAATCCTTTGAGTAGGCTATACAAACGCATGGTTTGATGACGAAAAACTCCGAAGAAAGGTTACGTAGCTTATTCACTGAATTTTGAGATGGCCACAGCTTAAGGGGTTTAAGCCTGATTTTATTTTGTAACTATTAGGATCTGTTGTAAACAAATTCTTGATCGGGATTGGCAAAAGTGTGAGAAAAGGCAAATGCCTTTGAGTACTAAATGAGGCAATATGCTTCCACCTAACTTGGGATGTTTGTGCGACTTAGAGCAGTTACTGCCATTCTTGCGATTTTGGCTTGATAAGGTTAACTTTTTGTTTGTGGGAAGTGGTAAAGTTCCTAATATAGATCTAGTTTTCAATTCTTTCAATATATATATATGTAGATCAAGGATTCATTTAGTGAAAATGAGGTTTCAAGGCACATTATTAGGTAGCTATAGCAGGCAAGGAGGTGGTAGAAACTTTAGATGATGAAAGGTAGAGGGAGAGAGAAAGAGAGAAAGAAGCAACCACAAAATGGCGAGATCTCTGAAGAACTCATAATGAAGTAAAAAGCCTCAGATATCCAGTTTAAAATTTCATTGAAGTGAGTTTCCTTTGAAAATTCCTGAGAACAGATACCTCGTTTGGGTTTTAGAACTCCTTGTGCAACAAAGGGCTAGGTGATTTTTGCTTGGGGGTTATGGTTTAGACTGCTAAAAGCCAGCTGTCAGGGTCTGACATAGAGCTATTCCTTCATCTTCTTTCTTGATTCGTTGAGTCAGGAAGGGTTCTGATAAATATAGACTGGGGAATTGTCTGTTTAGGTTTCAGAACTAAGTGTTCGATCATGTTGAGATTGTTGTTGTTTATTATTTCGATAACAACTGCAGCAATTTTCTTTCTGAAAATATTCTTCTATCTGATTAGATTAAAGACTTATCTTCCATTGCATGACAAACCTTTTTTTTCTGTTAATCTCATGTTTTTTTTTTTTTTTTTCCAGAAATGAACCTCCTATAATACCTAATCAGCAACCCAAAAAAAGGCGAAGAAAAGATTTGACTAAAGCTCATGATGAGACTGATGATGCTCGCACATCAAATAAACAATTAAAAGTAGCTAAGATGGAAGTAGATAAGACAGCCCCAGTGCTCGGGAAGGTCTCTACTAATCCTGCCCAGAATTTGGCTATGGTGAGCGAATACGGGGATGTGAAGGTTCAGAATCAATTAAATGTTTCTGGAATTTCTTCCAAGAAGAAATCTACTGATGTTAAAATGATGCTGGATCCTTCTTCATCTTCGAAAGTTTCAAACGGCAATACTTCTTTATCTGTAGCAGATGCAAGAAATACTGAAAAGCTGAAGACTGGAGTCTCCCAGCCAAAGAATGTCCTCAGTAACAAGTCAAAAGATGCAAACACATCATCTGATGCGGTTCATCAAAAATATGTTGATAAAAGTGCATATCCACAACCGAACCTTCAGACTGGGAGACAATCAAATCATGTTGATGAATGGGAAGCATCAGTTCGGCAGAAAGAAAAGAGTGGTGCACGTGAACTGCCAGATGTTAATGCTTCTGAGGGCAGATACCCTATGCAAACAATTGTATGTGTTCTTTTTCCTAATATGCATATTTTCCCTTCCTGACAAAATACATATATATATATATGTATATATATATTTTCCTTTCCTCCCGAATACTCACAAAACATAGGAAGGAATATGAGCTCACATGTGGATATATATATATATATATGTATATATGTGTGTATATATATATATGCAATCTCCATTTTCTTTGAGAATTATGATATTTCAAATGTTAGAGAGAGATTTAAAAAAAAAAAGCTCCAGCAATTTTCTATTTTAGAGAAAGAATTATTGTTATTGGAGCCTTGTTTGCTGTTGGCAAAGGTCCTCCAGACGGATATGTTCAGTCTATGCCATCGAGGAAAGAAAGCTTGAAGGATTCTTGTCCTTAGGGTGATCCATTTTTCCTTTAATTTTACTACTGAATTAAATATAATGTAGTTTGATTTTGTTAATGCAATAAATTATTTGTCTCTGCAAGTCCTTGAACACCATAACTTTGTTGCTTTTATTATTATTATTTATTATTTATTCGATGTTTAATATTATGCAGAAAACCTCACATACACACAAAAGGGATGGTTCTAGTGTTAAAGCCAAGAGTTCAATGCTTGAACGAGCTATTAGGGAGCTAGAGAGGATGGTTGTTGAGTGTAAGTTGTGAAACTCTTTTGACATTTCTTTTTCTTTATTAATATCAGGGGGGGCTCCTTTCAGAAAATAAAAGTATGTTTTTTCCTTAAAACACTGCAGCAAGGCCACCTTCTGGTACAGAAAATCAAGAGGCAGATATTTCATGTCAGGCAGTTAAGAGGAGATTGCCAAGAGAAATAAAACTGAAACTTGCTAAAGTTGCTAGAATAGCGGTAAAGAAATCAGTTAACATTACTGCATATTCCTTGGTTATATGCTGTAGAAAAAAATTATTATGTTTGAATTCAAGGTTATTGAAATTTAAAAGTATAAACTTGAAGCTCCAAAGTATACATATGTTACTTTTGCATTATGTGCAGCAGGCAAGCCAAGGGAAAGTATCGAAGGAATTACTCAGTAGACTAATGAGTATTCTTGGCCACTTAATACAGCTCAGAACACTTAAGGTATCCCCGGGCTCCTTGATGTTTGAAATGGTTCTATAATTACTAGCTTTTTATTTTAGGCATATTGAGATGGTGACAATCTTCATAGAAATGTTTGGTTTGTCAGTTTGAAAGCAAATGAAGTTTGCATTGGACAGCAGTTTGTTGATGAATAATGAGGTCCTTATTTAGGAAAAAGCAAATTAAGTGTTGTGCTCTCTTAGAAATCCTTTATTCTTGTTTCTTCTTTTCAGTTATATGATCTGACTCTTGATAAATCCTTGCTTCGTTTCTTCACAAAAATTTTTACATGATTACTCTTGTTGGCGCAATATTGAAGTAACGTTTATTTTCTCATTTTGTCACAGAGAAACCTGAAAATTATGATTAATACGGGTCTGTCAATTAAGCAAGAGAAGGATGACAAATTTCAACAAATAAAGAAGGAAGTTGTTGAGATGATACAGGCACGAGGACCATCTATAGAGTCCAAGGTACTTTTCTTTCTCTCTTCTGGTTGGGCCCTGTTGAGAGTTTTGACATATAGATCTTTAGTTTGATGGGGGAAAGAAGATCCCATTTTCTCTTTTATCTTTTCTTGGCAGTATGCATATTTTGGCTTACTGGGTATGATTTTTATTTCTCATGGTGTCTTCATGTAAAATTTATTGCCTTTTCTCTCAGCTAAAATGAATGAACTTTTTAATATGATATGCTTTCATCTTTTCCTTAATGTTTTATTCCTTACACTTTGAAACTGTTAAAATTCCTGTTTTATTCTGTGATCCCTGATTAGGGAAGTGACTTGTTAGTAAAAAGAATTTGACTAGCATATTATTGGTTATGCTAAAAGAGTAAACTGAAAAATATTGTTTTTAGTACTTTATCTAAGAATATAATCTAAATAAATAGAATATTGACTATAACAGAGCTTATCTAGACTGGCTATAATAAAACTTATCTATTTAGGGCATTAACTATATACAAAAAGACCATATAGAAAATAACTTATTATTCCCTAATAGGCTTTTTAATAAATATTCCACCATGCTGTGTAAAATTGAGACCTACAGACCATCTTCCCAAACAAGCTAAACCAACTGCTACTACTCCAACTAAGAAAGAATTGAACAAGGAATCAATCAAACAAATGATAAGCTCGAGCAACAACAAGGTATCAAACAAGCTTTATCTCGAAAAAAAAAAAAGATATCAAACTGCTATGACTCCAACTAAGAAAGAATTGAACAAGGACTCAATCTTTGTAATAAGGACTCAATCTGCTATGAATTGAACAAGGTACCATGTAACATGAACAATGGGAAACCTTCCACAACCAGTAATTGCAATCCTTGGAAGAACTTATCACCAACTTCAAACAAACATCTAGTGGAAAGTTTTCTTTTATTAAGGCAGCAACAAGCCTTTGTGCCCATTGAGCCACAAGTTCTAATGGTTCCCAAGTTTTGTGGGCATTAAGTCTCTCTTTCCCAAATGCTCTTAGATTCCAACAAATTTTTTTTGTGAGACAACTTGCTTTCAATCCCTCCCTCTAGGCCCCAGCAAAAACTTTCGGGTTTGCAACAATCTCTTTTCGGACAAGTAGTCCTAACTCCCTCTAGCAAAAGCTCTAGGGTCACAACAAGGTTTTTTAGGGAATTACTCCTTACTTTCCTAGTAGCATTAACAATTACAGTCTTCTTTGTACAATAAGTGGTCCTCAATCTTTTATTTAAAAAAAAAAAAACAGTCCTCAATCTTTGCTTCCTCGAGTTTACAAGCTCTAAGGTTAACAAAAATTTGTTTTGAAACAAAAGTATGTAAAATTGCTATAGGCACCAAAGAAGGTGCCACCCATTTACAAGAAATTTACGAGATAGTCATCCTAAGACTGAAATTTCTAACAGACTCGGAAATAACTGAAGGTTGACCCGATAACAAAAATCCAAGGGTCTTAACCCATCTATTTTTCAAAACATCAAAATCCCTTGTACTATCAATACTAACAAAAGCTATTCTATTCCTTTCTTTTCAAACAGTCCACAAGATAGTGAGGGGAACCATCTCGTTGCACAGATAACTATTTTCCATAGCCTTCCAAGCCAACAGCTCCTCCCTAATCAAGCCAGGAATTATCCATCTCAAACCCAGAAACCTGAAGACCGAATACCACTGATCACTAACCACAGGACACCCAATCAATAAATGGTAGCAGTTTTCTTCAGCCATCTTGCACATATAGCATCTATTGACCAAGTGTTGAACCCTCCTTTTGAGATCATCAACGGTAAGAATGCAGCCTCTACACGCTTCCCGGGCAAAATTTGAAATTCTAGGGGGCACCTTGGATGTCCAAATCTGTTTGTGAAGGAAGATGACATTATCCTTATCCGCTCTGGTTAAGTGACAGTACCACAATTTCTCCGAGAAAGATCCCTTCTTGGAAAGACCCCATTTTGGCCAATTTTTCTCCTCAGATAAGAAACCTTGGCCAGCTTGCATAATACCCCTTCATATTCATTTATACGCCTTCATATCTACTTTTTTGCCTGTCTAAAATGAAGCTGAATAATGATAAAGACAAAAAGGTTGGAAGCTGGATGAGAAGAAAGGTTTTTCAATGAAATCGTTGTACAGCTTTCTTTCTAGGAGTGAAAACAGTGGCAACAAGACAGCACCATATAAGCAAATATGCCTCCTCCTAGAATGGCTTTTTTTTTTGCTTGGGAGGCGACAAATGAATGTATATTGACTATTGACATGCTAAAAAGGAAGAGTAACACTTTCGTTAATAGATGCTACTTATGCCAAGCTGATGAGGAAACCTGCAACCATTTATTATTGATTTGCCCAATGACATACAACATTTGGGCCTCTGTTTTTGGGCCATTAAGGTTAAATTGGGTTATGACTGACAATATGAGTAGTGAGTTGTGAGCGTGGGCGGATTTTTGTAAAAAGAAAGGACATTTGTTTCTTATCCCACTTACTATTTTTTGGGTGGTGAGGATGGAAAGAAATGCGTGAGTTTTTGAGGGTATAGAGATTAACTTTATAAACATTAGAAATAAATGGATTTACACTTTTGACTCTATTTCGTTGGGTCATGACATCAAAGATTGGGAAGACTTTGATATAGCCATGGATCATTTGGTTGACTTGTAACTATTTTGTATACGAGTGGCACCCCCTTGGTACCTCGTGCATAATAATACTTTATTTTTATTTCAAAAAAAAAATGTTCATTTATTTCCCAGTCATTGAGGTTTCTAGATACCACTATTTGCCATTCACCCTCAGCCTCATTTTTTTTTGTAAAGCAGTCAATAAGTCTAATCTCCTTATCCTGGACAATGGAAAAACTTTGTGGAAATTGTGTACATAACAGCCCCCCCCTCCAGCCAAGGAGCAAGCGAAAACCTAATGTCGCTCCCCTTACCCGCCTTCCACACAATGTGTTGCTGGAAAATACCTCTTTGGGCTTCAATATTCTTCCACATGCTTCTCCCATGTGATCTCAAGGCACCACCAGAAAACCAGCCCCTACAATCAGTCCCAAACTTCGCCGCAATAACTCATCTCCATAAGGCATCCTTCTCTAGCATAAATCTCCACAATTATTTCCCTTGCAACACTTTATTAAGCTCCACCAAGGATCTAATCCCTAAGCCTCCATTCTCCACGGATTTCTTTGCTTCGCTCCAAGCCACCAAATGGTACCTCTTATGGTCTCCCAAATCCCCCCAGAGGAATTTACATTGTAATGCTTCCAATTTTTTAGCAATGCTCACAGGAATAGTCAAGAGGGAAAGGTGGTATATAGGAAGGTTGTGCAAAGTGCATTTGATTAGAGTGAGCCTTCCCCCTTTTGAGAACAAATCTTTTTTCCATCTGGCCAAGCCGTGTTCCATTCAGCTCTTCATAGGATCCCAAAGAGATTTATATTTATATTTCGCACCCAACGATAACCCAAGGTACCTCAAAGGGAGGTTAGCCACCTTGCAGCCCATCACCTTAGCAGATCTCGCACTATCCTTCTGCGAATCCAATTGGACATTTCGCAGAATTTATGCTTAAACCCGACACAGCTTGGAACCCATCAACAGACATCTCAGATGCAATAAGGCCTGTTTATTTGGGTCACAAACAATGAGGACATCGTCCGTAAATAATAGATGTGTTACTTCTTCTTTCATCTCCCCATTTCCAACCAAAAGACCCCTGAATAGATTAATCTCCCTAGCCATCAGCTAGATTAATCTTATTGAGGCCCTCCATTACTACAATAAACAAAAGAGGTGATAAGGGATCACCTTGCCACAACCCTCTAGATCCATGGAAAAAGGATGAAGGCGGGTTGATTATCACAACAAAAGAAGGGGTAGAAACACACCATTCGACCCACTTTCTCCCTAACATGTAGTCCACAAACTCCTAATTATAAGCCTTAGCCTATCAAGTTTGCAAAGAATGTCATCCCTCTTAGAACTTACAACCTCATCCACCACCTCATTAGCAATCAAAACTGCATGTAAGGTTTGTCTATTACCCACAAAGGCCTGTTGACACTCAGCAATAATCTTGTCCAGGACTCTTGCCATTCTTCTAGCAAGGACTTTGGTAATTAGCTTGTAAATACACCCAACAAGATTAATTTGTCTAAATTCCTTAATGCTTGATGTGCCATTCACCTTGGGAATTAGAACAATAAAGGGTCTTGACAAATCTTCCAGTGGTATAAAATTCTGCAAAAACTGCCATCACATCTTCCTTCAGCGTGTGCCAAAAATCCAGGAGAAAACCCATGTTAAAACCGTCCGGATCCTATGCTTTGTTTTTCCTACATGCCTTTAATCCCTGGAAGATCTCCTCCTCTGTAAATTCACTCTCAAGGTGCAATCTGAAATGATCGTCCAGATTGAGAAAATTGAGACCATTCAGGTTAGGTCTCCAACTTTCACTTTCTCTATAGACCCGTGCAAAATAATTCTTAGCCTCTTTTCTCAGATTGTCATTCCTTCAACTTCCTTACTATCAAACAGAAGTGTAGCCACATAGTTTTTCCTCCTGTGACGGCTAGCTAGGGAGTGAAAATATTTTGTATTTCTATCCCCCTCCTTTACCCACTTGGCTCTGAAGTTCTGTCTCCAATTAATCTCTTCCATATGCATTACCGCAGCTAGATCAACTTTTAGTTTCTCTCTTCTAACAACTGTCTCCTCATCAACACCCCCAACCTCCTCTACACTGTCAAGGCTCTCCAGCTCAGAAAGAATATCATGAGTTTGTGCCTCCATTAAAGCCTCCCACCAACCTCTGACCTTTGCTTTAAATTCAGTGATCTGCAGCCATTTATCCTCAAACCTAAATCGGCATGGACCACACTGAATACCCTCGGCTTCCAAAGCAGATGGGAAAGTGATCAGAAGTGGCTCTGTTCAGCCTTCTTTGACTTAGGTCGTTGGCAATGTCAAGGCAATCCTTGGAGACTAAAAATCGATCAATCCAAGAGCAGACCGGATCCACTCTCATATTGGACCAAGTCCATCTTCTGCCCACCAGAGGAAGGTTCAAAAGACCAAGTCTCTCAACCACATCTTTGAATTTCTCAGCCCACTTGGCCAAAAATTTGTCCCTATATCGCTCGCCCTTGTGCATAACCATATTAAAATCGTCCCTTACCACCCATGGACCCTGCCACTTCTGCACAAAAATTTTCTCCCTCATTTTTCCCTTAAGGTTAACAAAAATTTCTCACAACTTTTTCCCCCTCATTTTTCTAATAGCTAACCGTGCAGAATAATTTACAACAAAATTAAGTACATTGTAGAACCAACTCTATACTGATGCAACACCTTTCTTTTGTTATTCATTTCCAACGATTAGGTCTCCATCTCCATGCTCCAATACAAGCTTTATTGTAATCGCACTTATCACCTCTTTCAGACCTAGGCTCATATCTTAGCTGCTAAAAAGAGAGGAGGAAGAAGTTAAAAAGACATAACATAAAACAAAGAAGTTAAATAGAAATAACATAAAACCACTATAACTTCAAAAAATGGATTTCAAAATATTCTCAAATAAAAATTATTTCCATACACGTGACAAAGGACAAGAAAGAGCACCTCAAGTCGATAACAAATGTCGGAATCTTCCTCTGCATATGAATATTAATTGTGCGAGTTTCATGTGTTGGTGAGTGGCTATACGTGGAATCTCTTCTAGTTGTGGGAGTAGCGAGAGAGAGGTTGCCCAATGTCGACAATTTTGGACTTGGGTGGATTCATTGGAAAGGGACTCCTACCGATGCAATATGATTTTCTCTCACCTAAGTTTTTGTTTCAAACCTTTTTTAATGGGACTTTTATTTTCACTAGTTTCTTTTCAGCAAAGAGCATTAGCAGGGAGAAAAAGAGTCGAATGGAAGATAGTGATTTTTCTTTTCTTCTTTGTGATTGAAGATGACTAGTATGAAAGATGAAGAAAGAATGATATAATGTGCATTTTAAAGAATTGCACTCTTCGGGCAGGTTTGTGAAGTCTTTGAACACTACTTTCATTGCTCTTATATCAAAAAAGAATGGAGTTAAGGAATTCACAAACTATAGATCAATAAGTCTGGTGGGATGCATATACAAATTAATTACATAGGTGCTGGCTAGAAGATTATCAAAGGTGCTGGGTGAGATTATTGGAGAATGCCAACATGCATTTGTGGAAGGAAGACAAATTTTAGATGCTGTAATGGCGGCAGATGAAAGTGTTGATGACCTTTTAACTAATAAGAGAGAAGGTTTAGTGTGCAAATTGGATATGGAAAAAGCATACGATCATGTACACTGGACTTTTGTGGACTTCATGCTCAACAGAATGGGCTTCGGGTCAAAATGGAGAAAGTGGATGAAATCATGTATTACAATAGCTTCCTTTGTGGTTTTAATCAATGGTGGCCCCACAAATTTTTTTACGGCATCAAGAGAATTGAGACAAGGGGATCCTCTTTCTCCCCTCCTTTTCATAATTGTGCTGGAATCTCTCAATGGGCTACTGATTAGGGCGAATGAACGTTTGCTGTTGAGGGGTGTCTCGGTTGGTAGGGGCGATAACAGCACGGTGGTGACTCATTTGTTTTTCACTGATGATACTTTAATTTTTTGTAAATCTGATCTGAAAAATTTACTACATTTGAGATGCATCCTCCTATGTTTTCAAGCAGTTGGGCAATCTGAATTGGCTAGAATTGGAGGCAGCAGTGATGCTGGTTCTTTTGCTAGAATTTTGGGCTACAAAGAAGTAAAATTTCCTTGTAAGTATCTTGGTGTTCCGTTGGGGGCAAAATATAAGGACCTTACTATTTGGGGATCGATCATTAATATGTTTGAAAATAGGTTTGCGGGTTAGGAAAGAGGTTTTTTGTCAAAAGGTGGCAGATAGACTCTCATCAAGTGCACCTTGACCAATTTACCAATCTATTTTTTATCTACAATAACTAGAAAGGTGAAGGTGGCAAAAAAGGTTGGAAAGTATTCAATGCAAGTTTTTGTGGGGTGATGGTTTGGAGGAACGAAAATACCATTTAATCAATTGGGATGATATCAAATTACTGCTTGATTTTGGGTTTTTGGGGGCGCATTCTATGGTTAAATTGAATGAACCCCTTCAAGGTAAATGGCTATGGAGGTATTGGGGGGAAGAAAATCAACTATGGAGAAGGATTATTGAAGCTAGATGGGGTGAGCACTTGCACGGAAATAGTGATTGCCGAATTAAAATTCCTCACGGGCGTGGTCTGTGGAGGAAAATATTAATGTTGAGGAAACCCTTCCAGCAGTGTATAAAATGGAAAATTGGTAGAGGCAACCAAACTAATTTTTGGGAGGATGATTGGGTTGGTAATGAGTGTCTTAGGAGGAGATTCCTGAGAAGCTTTAATATTGCCCAATCGATTAAGATGACAGTTGGGGAGGCTTATAGAGTCATAAATGGTAATATTGTCTGGTGTATTAATGTAAAGTGGAATTTAAATGATTGGGAGATTGAAGAATTTGAAGATATACTGAAGTGTCTTGATGCACAGCAAATTTTTGACAGGGCTGATCAGGTTGTTTGGAAGCTGGAAAAGAATGGAAAATTTTCTGTTTCTTCTTATTACAGATATTTAAGTGACAAGGATGCTGAGAGCAGATTGGAATTTCTAGCAAAGCTAATCTGGAGGACAAAAATTCCACCCATAATTGCTTTTTTTGTGTGGGAGGCATGTTAGGACAGAATTTTAACTCTGGACAGATTGAAAAACATGGGCAGGATCATTGTTAACGGTTGCTACTGCTGTCTTAAGGCTGAGGAGACGTGTAACCACCTACTTTTATGGTGTCCTATTGCTTATAATTTATGGTGTAAGATTTATGGTTTATTAGGGATTAATCAGGTCATCTCGGGTTCGGTCAGGAAGGAGATTTGGGCTTGGGATGGTTTTTATCTAAAAAGAAAATCTATTGTTTCCTTCTCTATATGATTGTTGTAGATGTTCTCCAGAGGTTTTGATATAGGCGTGTCCGCGAGTTTTAGGTTCAGTTTTGGTGGTTACGAAATGTCCTATCTTCGGTTTGTGGATGCAGATGATACAATTCTTTTCCATTGTTATGCTCATGTGAAATCTATAATATGTTAAACAGCCTGCTCTCTTTTGAGGCTATCTTGGACTTGTGTATTAACCTCAAGAAAAGTGGTCTAGCAGGTAGTAATGTTGAGGATTAAGTTGTTGGGAGCTCTAGCTGATTCTGTTGGCTGCAAAATTCTAGAGTGGCCTTTCACTTATCTTAACATTTCTTTAGGGATAATCTTAAGGTTTTCTCATTCTGGGACCTTGTGCTGCTTAAAATCTCTAAGCGTCTTAATTGTTAGAACGCGGTCCTTCCCATTGAGTCATTCTTATTTATCCTTGTTTATTTAACATGCCCCTAAAACTAATTTACTATTTATCCCTGTTGAAAATACTAGAGGGTGGATGCGAGCATAGAGAGGGTGATGAGAAACTTTCTGTGGTTGGGTTCAAGTGAGAGTCCATGAGAGATTATTTAGTTGATTGAGAGAGGTGATGCATGTCTAAAGTTGATGGGGTCTTGGTTTGGGGATCTCTATTTTAAAAATTTGTTTCTTTTAACTAAATGCTTATGGTTGTTTTTTTTTTCAGTAATCTAACTCATTGTGGCATAGGGTTATTTAAGAGCAAGTTTGTAATGCATTAGAAAGGATGGGATTTCAAGATTAATGCTTCGACTACATATAAGAGCCCTTGAAAGGCTATTGCTACCCTTTATGCTTCTTTTACCCCTACTAAAATTCAGAGTGGATCTTTCCAAATTTCTTTTGGGAGGACCCTCGGCTTGATAATACCCCTTTACCTACTTGTCCCTTGTCTTTTCAGATTGTCCTGTAATCACCATCTCATGTCCTCTTTTTGGATAAATCTAATGGTTCTCATCCCTGGAATGTATTTCTTTAGAAACCTTAATGGTTGGAAAGCATCTGATGTCATCTCTTTAATCAAGCTTCTTGAGTCTGTAGCATTTTCTAATCTCCCTAACTACAGAATATGGTTTTTAGGGTCCTTGTAGGTTTCTTCGTGCAAGGCATGCCTTGGCCTTTGACTCATAATCCTGCCTCTCATACTGATGCTTTCCTCAAATGCTTATCGAAGGAACCCGCTCTCTACAAGGTTAAAGTTTATGTGTGAACTTCTTTATGTGTAGACTTAATATTAGTAATATGCTTAAAGCTTGTACACTGAATTTTGCTTTGCCTCTGGGTGTTTTTATGATGTGTTTAAAGCTGCTGAATGACATAATAATATTTCTCTATAGTGTGATGTGTCTTGGCGTCTGTGACATTGGATTTTTGATACTTCAGTTGTCTCTTGGGTTTCTCCTAGTTCAATCGATGATTTTTTCTATTTTGGTCTTTTGGGTATGAGAATAATGAAGGGGGTTCAAGCTCTTTGGTGTAGGATTCTTTTGCTGGGATGTGGTTGATTTAATTGGAGAGAAACATCAAAACTTTCAAGGAGCAGTTTCCCTCCTTTTTGAGTCTTTGGGATAAACTCTCTCTTGGCATATCTGTGGATTAAAGCACATGATTTCTTTTACGAATTATCTTTATCCATATTGTATAGAGGTTTGCTGGCTATTCCGTCATAAGATTTGTTGCTCTTTCTCATTTTTTTCTTTTCTTTCTCTCTACATTTTTTCTGAGGATATCTAATCCTTTCTATCCTGTGCTCCTTTCTTCTTCTTCATTAATAGATTTCTTTAGCTATAAAAAATTTGATTTAGCACAGTGGAGCAGAGTTTGTAAGGAGAAAAATTAAAGTAAAGAAAGAATAAATACAATCCACAATCACAGGGATTGGCAACAACCATAATTTCTACATAATTAGGCACTTGGTCCATTGAGAGAATATCAGTAGTTTTGTTCATAACCAATGTTAAATAATGATGAATCATTTGTATATTTGTAAGGTGTCTACATAGCCTGATATGAATAGACTACTTAAATAGGAAAATAGTAACGAAATAAGACTTCGAACTAAATAAAAAATAAAATTCCTAAACCAATAATACTATTCTTATAGTTCCTAAATGAGTTAAATACACTTACAAATTATAATTACATAAATATCTTCAAAGCTGAAGATCTAAAATCTTGGACTTGTCTTCCAAATAATTGAACTTATAACTTGATATCATCGTGAGAAAACAAGAAGCTTCGAAAATAAGGATTCTAAAGGAGTACGAACCTATTAAGCATGACAAAATCCATGAAAAGAAGAATTACCAAACTTTGCTTATGACTATTAAGAGCCAAAAAATTTTGTTGCAACCTCTTCAATGCAGGGCCTTTTTGTTCATAATAAAAATTAAAATATTACCTTGAAATCGAGCAACATCTTTCATTCTATTAAATTGAAAGATCTATCAATTAGGTGACTCGATTTATTCAATAGGAATCTCGACATCCTTTGAACTCTCCCCTGTTCTCCTCGTATTTCAACCCACTCTTATTAACTAGGCAATGGATGATAATAATATCCTCATATTCTATGGGAATAGGTCACTCCTGGTATATGGTGGTCACTTCATCACTGTAGTGATGCAGGGTGGACCTTTTATTGCTCTTATAACTCATGAGCAATTATTGAAGTTTAATGGCACATTTTCAACTACTAACTCATGAGGTGTTTAGGTTTTTCATTATCTCATTGATCATTGTATAGGAGAGGAGAGAGAGTAACTGTACTAACATGTAATCATTTGTTGTATAAGAGTGTTAATAATTGCTTCAATGTATGAGAGAACATTCTACAACAATTGTCTATTGAGATGTAAGTACTTCAAGAAGTGCTTGAAGATTTCTATAACTAATTTTTCACAATCAAGATCCAACATCACAAGATACAATCTAAGTGTTACAATCCTTTCATGGAAGAACATGAGTAATTTTCATGGATGTATCAAGTGGAATATATTAATTTATTCAAATGTTTGTCCCAATGTTAAAGGCCAAATGAAGCCTTAGATGAACCAATTTGGAAACTCAGTTGAAAGAGGTTTTTCGGTAAAATGCTACTATCTCCATTTAGTAAAGAATGGAAGAACCAGTGAAGTTCCTATGAAAGCTGATTTTGAAGATAAATACTTCACCTATTATTTCAAAAAAAAAAAAAGATAAATGCTTCACCTAGACCAGCCTTCTTTGGTTGAGAAGTGACAAGGGGATGTAAGTTAACCACAGATAATCTCATTGAAGGGGGGAAAGTGTGGTGAATGAATTGCCCCCGTTCTCTGGTGCTCTTTCTCTTATTGACTTTGGTCTATGGCCTTCAGTCTTTTGGGGGTTAACTGGGTAAGGACTGGTTTGGTAAAAGGGAAGATTTGGACATGGAGAGACATCTATGAGGATAAGCATTAGAATAAGAATTTAAGTATTATCCTTCTAGCTATCTTATTGGTTATTTGGAAGGGAAGAAATGAAAAGATTTTTGAGAGCATACAATATCCTTTTGATAGGATTAAGGATGTTTGGCTCCAGGCTCTAGGTTTTTTTATGAAGAGTCATCCATTTTATACTTATGAGGATTTAGGAGATCTGATTGATATTTTGATAGATTTAAAGCTTTGTATATGAGTTGCATTCCTTTGGTACCTATATATACTGTTTGTTACTATGAAGAAAAGTTTTGCATCTTTTAAGAGTTAAGAGTTCTTTGGCATGTGATTGACTGATCCTTTTAGCTAAGATTTTAAATGTAAAAGCAATAAACTTAAAGACCTTACTTGTGAGGAGTGTTTTATTCAAATATTGTATTTGCTCATATATGTAGTAACAAACTTAAAGTTTTACATTGATAATTTGAGTGGTTGAGAAGTTGATTAGCTATCATTGCTTTTGATAATGAACAAAGTGCATCCCTAAGTGACTTTGATGGTTCTTGCCATACCTTTGATAGACAATATTTAGCAAATATATGATCAATGTCCATAAACTATTGGTCAAGCTCATTATAGAAGGACAACGGGTTTTTTTTTTTTTTTTTTTCAAAATGAAAAGTGTGAAATGTGTATTTATACAGGCACCAAGGAGGTGTCGCCCATGTACAAAATTTACAAGTCAATTAGAATATTAAAAAAGTTCTCTGATCCTTCCTAGAATGCAGAGAATGACCCTTTAACAAAAAATCGAGGTCTAGAACCATCTATTTTTAAGAATATCAAAACTATCAACATTCTCAACTCCATTAGAAACCCTTCTATTCTTTTCCTTTCACACATCCAAAATATAGTTAACTGAATAATCTCTTTTTGTTTCCTGCGACCATTAATGTCCTTCCAAGCCCACAGTTCTTCCCTCAGTGAACATATCATCACCCAAAATATAGTTAACAGAAGGACGACATGTTATTGCTAAATGTGTACTAATTCTCTCTCCTGCCAAGTCAACTAAAAGGCTTAAATATTTTTTTATATCAAATAATTTTGATATCATTGAATGCACAAAATAACATTAGCTTGTCCAAACAGTCAGTTTGCTGGAAATGCGAGTATAGGTTGTTTGTCCAAACAAAGCTAAAAAAGTGGAAGAGCAGTCTGGAAAACCTTAAGAACCAATCAAGAGCCTATTAGAGGTGACTGAAGCAGAGTACTTAATCGGATTTGGTAGAACTGGTACTAGCCAAATAGAAAATTTCGACATATCCCAGTTGCAGGTGATGCATGCTTGAGATCCACATAGAGGTTTCTAGTGACCGTTGGATGCTGGGATTCCGACTACAACTTTATTTGGTGATGAGGTTATGGATTGGGTGTTGTATATTGTTGAAGTGTTCAAAAAAATGAGTTCCAACAAGGCAACGATGATTCAAGATTGTGGCTAATTCCTGTGGTATCTGAAGCTGAGACTTGGTGGGGCGACCAGCCAACATTTTCTGATGCGGATCTAAGAGGCATTGTCAACCACCTCCAGGTGGTGAAGGGAGTTGGACAAAGCTGATGGTGTCGGGTGTTTTTGTGTATCTGTCTCTTGCAAACTATCTTTTTTGGGTTTATGGGGTCGCCTGATATAGAGGTCTTTGGGATTTGATAATTATCAAAGTCAAATTTTACCTTAGGTACCATATGCCATAAAAATTAAAGAAAAAAAATGAAAAATCTAATCTTCAATCACATGGATTGACAAGAGCCACTATCACAGGGTTTTAAGGCATATAATTCTATTGGAGGAAATTAATAGTTTTTATTTTTAAGCAGTTTGTTAAATAGTGACAATAACCCATATACTTGTAAGATATTTAGATAGTATAATATGATTAGAATATTTAAAATAAAATAATCCATAGAACATTTAAAATAAAATAGTTACAAAACAGAAGTTGTAACTAGAAAAAACCAATAATAGACCTATTTTAGTAGTTCGTAAATAGGCAACATATTGTTAATAATGCATCAAGAATACAATAAAATGAATATCTTATCATTTATCTTTAAAATCAAATTAAATTAAAGTGAAAGATTCTTCTTAAATTAGTAGATTAGATAATATTGAAAAATGTCCATTCTCCAGTATTCAGATTCTGCATCAAAAATATGGAAGCGAGGAAAGGACTGAATTTGGACAAGAAACATAGAACAATTAGACTGGCCTTGTTTTTTGATAAAGAGAATTTGGTAAGTAAAAAGAAACTAAATTAACTTTTTTATTCTTATTCTTCTTAATCGTGGTTGGATAGGAAGTGTTGGGAAAAGTGCTGCTGAAAGAACTGTGGGATTTACTAAACTCTATCACCTAAATCCTATTGCTCTGGGACCATGCTAAAAAATATACTGGAAATATTGTTTTTGTTTGTATGATGAAGAAATAATACATTATTTATAGAGATACCTAGAAATAAGAAAACGAGAATGAACCTAACTAAATAGAACACTGACCATAACAAAACCTACCTATATAGGAAACTAGCCATGCAGAAAAAGACTACATGGAAAATAACTCACTATTATCAGATGTGCCATATAGGAAATGTTTGTATTCTCCTACGACTGTAAATCTTATTTTTCTTTCTTATGGTGCTTGGCATCTCACTGGCAGAAGTTTGATTTTTTTCCTGAATTTATAAAGTGTATATATCTCTCTCATATTTATGTTCTTCAGGGATTTGAGCAGCAAGCTGGAGCTTCAGATGATTTTCAAGAAGTTGGTTCTGAAGAGAAAGCACCCCTTAAAAAGAAAGTTAGCATGGACGCTGCAATGGAGGATAAGATCTGTGATCTCTATGATCTTTATGTTGATGTACTAACAGATACTTCCAATTTCTTATAGTGAAAATTTTCTACTTGTTGCATGTTTTTTTCTCACTACACCGAATTCTTTGTTCTATATTGTTTAATTTTTAGGGGCTGGATGATGATGCTGGTCCACAAATTAGAAAGCTATATGTAGAGGTTGGGCAACTCCCTCTTGTTTCTTTTCATAATTATATTTCAAACTATATGTTTGATTACTCCTGTGCTTTGCAACTAAATAATTGATCCAACATTATACATAGATTAACATTCCAAAATTCTTCCGTGAAGCTTTGCTTACGTTTTAGAATCCGATCTGTGATTCAGCTTGCAGAATTGTGGCCAAATGGTTTAATGGACAACCATGGGATTAAACGTGCCATTTGTCGAGCAAAGGAAAGACGGAGGGCTCTTTATATGAGACATAAGGTATTTGAATCACTCGGTTCTTCTCATCGTTGCATTCTGTAATTCTGTTAACGTTGATGAAATTTTCCAAATTTAGAAGTGCACTTCTAAAGTTGAATGTTTCCAAAGAGTTATTTATTAGAGAAGGCATAATAAATAATCTACTAAGGTGACACCCGCTTGGTGCCTACAAGTTTTTTACTACATATGGAAAAAAGAATAAAGCAAAAGCTAAAGATGGTACTTGGCCTTTTAGGATTTGTGCAGTTTCTTGCACAATATTTTATAGTTTAGGTTCAGATGAAATATATAATTCACTCTTAGATAAATTCCATGTTAACTATTTGACATTTATGGTTTCCTCTGTTGTTAAGGATCTTCTCTGTTCTATAGATTAACCTTTATGTATGGGATTGTATATTAAGGGCTGTTTGGTGACTTTCTGTATGTGGGAAAACGACTTTCAATGAAGTAACTTCCAGGTAAAGTGACTTTGTTGAATGTTTGGAACACTTAACGGTAGAAAAAATAATGTCAATATAGAATATTATATTATGTATGATTAAGTATGTTATAAAATTAGTAATAAATCTTGAAATAAAAAAGAAATTATATAGAAAAGAAAAAATAATTATCCAAATTACTTAAACAATAATATTTACTTAAGATTTTTTAATAATTTTAAATTAGTTATTTTATTCATTTATTCAATATAACTATTAGTTTTAAATCATGATAATTTAATTTTTAAAATAAGAATTATAAAAAAAAAACATAATAAATAAAAGTTATTAATAATTAGTTACTATTATATATTTATTTTTAAAATTTTAGTTAATGAATTAGTGCAATATATAATTAATAAATACGTTTATTAAACATATCATCCACCTCCAACAACATAAATCATACTTCAGAGGTAAATACTTTCAACTCTTTTGTCAACAGCCAAATTCTAGTTCTAAAAATGCCCCTCTACATTTGAAGTTTGATAATTTCTGCTTTCTAACGGTAAATATATAACAAAAACCTTAATCGAAGGAATAGTTCACAGATATCATGACCACTTTGCAAATTTTTCTCCAGACATGGGAAAATATCAGTGCGCTCTTTATATGACTCTTTTTGTCATAATGTGGCCCAACCTATGAATTACTAGGATTACTTGGTCTGATGGTCATGGTGACTGTCCGATGAGATGCATCACTTGCATTAAAAATTTAATTTATGTTTACTGTATGGTTTTGTTTTAATCATCCATCTGCTTTAAAAGGATCAAGAGAATATCAAGAGGAAAAAGATGTTGACACCACGGTTGGAGGATGCTGCTCGAGCTGAGGGTAGTTCAATTGTTCAGCAACAACTTCGAGAGAAGGTGTTGACAGATACGGGTAGTCATAGTTCATCATCAGCTAACAAGACAGTTTCCAGTACAACATCAAATGCTGTCCAGATGCCCAGTCCTTCAACAAATGGTCCTAATTTGGATAGGTCGAAACAAGAGAAGCTGAAAGGAACCTCAAGCAATCCCGTAGACGAGGCCAAGATGGCAGATGGTGTATTGATGAAGAAAAAGGTAAAGAGGAAGCCAGAATTGGAGTTGGAAGAATCTCATTTCCGTCCAGCGAAATTGACTGCCCAATCAGGGGAAGAAATGCACAAGCCCATGAAGCAGGATGCACCTTTTCCACAAAGATCAAATCTTCAGTTGACTGCTTTCAATCCATCAAGCTGACATAATCTAATTCACTTCAAGGAAGCTTACACCACAATATTATCTGTGTAGCTCAGGTCTTTCTTCTCCCTTCCTTCCATTCATTCTGGTTGACTGATGGCTACTATATCAGTTTACCAGTTTTGTAATTACACACGATAAGGGGGTGCTTCTTCGAGAAAATTTTAGGAAATGGGAGAGCAGAAGGCTGTAATATTCTCGTGCAAGGTTTATGCATGAGTTGAAGGTGGAAGTTTGTATTTTCTTTTTCTATTTCACCTCGTGAATCATCATTACATATGCTTCTCCCTTGATGGTGTTGTAGCTGCGTCAGTGGAAGTGATGTTTTTGGTCGGGCAGCAAAAAAGATAGGAACATAAATGGTTTGGTTTGAGCTTGGTGTCGTTAACACCATTTTAACTGAAATCTCCATAGTCATCTAGCTATTTTACATCTGCCATCATTGAGTTATTATTATGGAGTTTGTTGTGCCGGCATAGTCTGCTTCTCGCGGGTGCTATTATATTATTCTATCTTGTGATGCATCTCTGATTCACTGCAAGTGAGTTTAAAGAAGAGAGAACAGTGGTTAATTCGGGCTGCGCAGAGAAAAAAATTATGTTTGAGGGTGCAATGGGTTTGATGTTTCGCAAAATGTATCTTACTTGATTCGTTTATGTACATTTTATTGGTTCTCTGTCTTACCGGTTCTCCTTCACTCCATTCCTTCATGGTTGCAGCTTTTCTACATTTGCTCTCTCTCGCTCTCTCTCTCCCTCCTTTTGAATGATGCATTTGGCAGCAACTATAATTTCCGTTATAATGTTTGAATAATTTGTCAAGTAAAATTACTTTTAATTCAAAGTTGTTTGGTAAAAATAACAGCAAAAAAAGTTATTTTTAAAAATTGTAAAAACTGAGTATTTACTTGAAATAATTGTTGATATTAAAATTGTTAAAAGAACATAAAAAGATGATAAATCAAAATAAAAGTACATTCAGCAAAATTTTTATATGATAATATTAAATATATTAAAAAAATAAAATTTAATTTATCAACACTCACCTTTTTAGATTCAAGGCTCACTCTATGGGTTGATTCATGCATAAAAAATTGTTAGTCGAGAGTTTGATTAAG
The DNA here is from genome assembly GCF_054855325.1 of Carica papaya. Classification (NCBI taxonomy): domain Eukaryota; kingdom Viridiplantae; phylum Streptophyta; class Magnoliopsida; order Brassicales; family Caricaceae; genus Carica; species Carica papaya. The sequence goes on from NC_142309.1 coordinate 28,555,391, forward strand.
CCTGACGCATCTCTTAAAAGATAACGTATGCGTCCTAAAATGAGTTCAACGAGGACAAAGAATTCGTATGGAACAAAAGAGTAAAAACTTATTTAATTCTGATTTCTAATACAAATACAAATTATCAAAGTGTGATCTGTCAATCATTTAGACATTTCAAATTTCAGGTATCAAAAAAGTTACCACAAGAATAACTAGTTTGTGGCAATCCATCATTCATAGGAATATTATTTTTTGGTTTTTCAACATCGACTCTTTCTATCATCGTAAAACAAATTTTATCGAAATAGTAGATTGTTCACACATCAATAGAAAATGTAAATTGTATTTATACCATTAATAGAGAAGTTAATTTTATCCTAATAATATTCATCTTATAATTATAATTCAACCTAATATGCAACGAATATTTATTCACACAATTGATAATTGTGTTTAGTTGAAAAACTAGTTGTACGAAATTACTATGCAATGGATTATGACTTAACGTCCTTAAATTAATATCTAACCTAGACGCAATCCAAACACCCACTACCTCATTATTGACCCTTAATAAAGGCTTCCCAACTTCCAGAAACATGTATCGTTTGCTAAACTTGTACGAGAGAAGTGTTGTGTTGGTCACTTTGAAATACAATTTTCACTTAAAGACGTATAGAATCCTTTAGAGATGATTTAAATATGCAATGGGATATTAAGATTCAATCATTTGTTGCACTGATTTGTCCCTCCATTTTCCCTCCCAATACATCTTCATTCCCGCATGGAGTCCAAAGGTTGGCCAATGCAGCAAAGAGGGTTGGCCCCTCTCGCTCCACCAAGTCCTCAAGTCCTTAGAAAATATGTCCTTTTAAGTCTAAATCTTCACATTGAACTCTATATTCTATAAGTTTCACATTCTCTTCTTTTCCTTCGCTTATTCAGCCCATCTAGTTTCGAAAATGCTGCTCAAGTCGAATCCTATGCAAGTGCATGGCAAGCATGCAAGTTGGATTAGTGTACACAAGTAGGGGTGTGCATTAGGCTGTCGCATGCATTCATATGCTACACATTGGATTGCAATGCGCAGGCATCCCCCGCTAACACTGGGTTGCCTCCCACAGGGATGCTGCATGCTAGTTGCCCATGCCAGTACCATATTATGCTAAAAATGTGGTATTTTTATGAAGTGAGTTTTTTACCCCTTTATATTATACAGAAAATATGTTTCTTTGGGTGTTTAGCCGATGCTTTTTGGCTTCTTAATCACTTTTTGAAATGAGATTTTTCCACCCAGTATGATGCCAAATTCATTTAATTAGTCATAGGTGTGCCCATGGCCTTTAGGCCTTGAAGTTGCTCACCACATGCTTATGGCCATTTAATTTGGAGGATAATTTGTTTTGTTGATAAAATGTACGTCTAAAACTTTGGATATTGAAGATTGTTTGCTACAACATATCTTGACATTCTTGAAGTTTTCAGGGAATTTTATAACCTCAAATAATTTTTTACTAAATTTTTGTATTTTTTATTATTAAAAATTTAAAATATACATATATTTTTCTGTTGTCAAAAAAAAAATTTCTTTTATGAAAGAAAACATTATTCTTTACATGTGTACGAAAAATAAAGTAAAACGAATAATATGAGAATGAGAGAGTTGTATGAAGAACATGCCAATGCACTACAAGAGATGATCCCTGGCAAAGAAAGTTGCTATCAAGCATTTAGTAGAAGGAAGAACATGCCATTACACAACAAAACCATATACAAATCACAGTACCAACTTTCACATGGTCAAAAGGAAATTCATATTCAAAAGTTCCAGAAACGATATATTGTCCTACCTCTTGTAGAATTCCAAGCTCAAATCTGCATTTCTTTGTTCCTTATGAATATGACCATTGTGAAACCTCCAATCTTCCTTTTCTTTTTTTGATCGATTAAAACCAATTTGAAACACTGAAGTCCCGCAACTTCCTAAGATGTTTCTCCATGTCTTCTCTGGTCTTCGCCCACTCTTCCCTCTCAATTACAGTCGTGGGATCATCTTTTTCACTCTAAAAGAATGGAATGTAATGGTGAATCAAGAGATGCATCCAAGATAGAATAATAGAACTGGATCGGAGATACTCACTGCATGAACAATTTTAAAGAAGGTTCCATTATTGCGTATCACAAGTAAATCACTTTTTCTGTCTCTATTTCTTCCTCCTGGAACTGTAACCTAAGAATGCAAAAAAGCAACAATGATATATATTATATATATACATATCTGAAAGTAAGCAGCCAATATCATCACATTCGCAAAAACACAAGCAGTTCAGGTTATCACAAAAAGGAAGACATTACGCAAGAATTTTTAATTATTAAATTAACAACTCTATGGGACAACCTACATGTACATTTTTTGGAGGCTTCAGTCTCATCAGTCCAAGATGGGGAGTGCTGAGGAAGTTTATTGTAATATTACAGGCATGTTTCCTTATCATTCTTTCCACCAAAAACAAATGTTGAAGACTCACCACGAGCATAATGGTATAGCATCTAAAAATCCTAAGAGCAGAGTTGTATATGGTATATTATTTGAAGTTATCCAGTTTTTTTAAAGAAAAAGAGATTATTACTTAAAAAAGATAGATAAACCACAGTATAACCAACATCACAGGGGCATGTTTTTTTTGTAAGCCTTGAGGTGTGAAAAAAAAAAATCAAACCACAATATCCTTAGCAAAACCCACCTCAAAGATAGTTTGCTATAGAGAGAGATGTGCGGATTTGAAACTTGCAAATACAGCAGGCTTAAGCCAACTTTGTTTTTGAACATTTTGAGCTGAGCTCAGTTAGAGTTAGCTCAGGCTTGGGTTGACCGAGTTCTAAGCTAAGCCTTTTAGCTTCACTTGTATTATTGACCCAAACTTCAGCTTGTTGATATCAGTACAGAAACTTGTAAATGTAATTGTTTACATGATAAAAAAAACACTATATCATTTGTATACGTTAATAATTTAATAGTATATATACCATATATTAATTTTAGATATGCATAAACAGTTTACAAAGGTACATGTGTTAATGTTGTGTTTACAAAAATATAAATATATATCTATAATTGAACTCAAGCTCGATTCAGGCTTATGTGAGCTCAAAATTGAGCTCCTTTATAGTCAAGTCCAAATATGTTCAAATTAAGCTCGAACTCAGTCAGACTCAGTATCTATCAAACTTGAGTTAGCCAATATTAATTTGAGAAGCTAAACAAAAAACTCAGATCAAGCTTTGAGCCGAACTTGATGTCAGCAAGTTTGACTTGGCTCATTTTCTCCCCTACTCATGAAGGGCAAGGCTAGAAGTCAAAAGTTAACGTGTGGTATGAAACAAGATCCAATCAGATGCTGCAATAATAAATATCTGCTTTCTAAAGGAGCATCTTATTGATAAATCAGGCACAACTGAAACTCACAAAGAGTGAGGATAGATGTCAAAAGAGGGTAGACAATCAGGATTTCTTAGTTGCAGGACAACTCACTGTCTAATCATCTGATAGATACAATGCAATCTGTATTTGTCTTACAATAAAGAACAATCCATCTGGCCCCATCAAATTAATAACAAGCAAATGATGCTTTCTGATCTTTGACAACTGTACTAAGTGGACTTGAAAAAGAGCCCAACTCTCTTGATAGGTTCTAACATCTTTCATGTTTTATTTTTTAGTAGAAATTCTTTATGTTTTTAAACTCTAAAGAAATATCTGCTTTAACTCATAAAGAATAAGAATAAAAACTACAGAAAACACAAGCTTTTAAAGACACTGAATAACAGCAGTTCATCTGATCAAAGATGTAGAGAAAATAAGAAAACAAGAAAAAGTGGAAACTGTAATTCTGCAAGAAACATGGCAGAAGCAAATAAAACTAGCTAAGGAAATAAGATTACTAACCACTACTTTTGCTCTGGATATTGATTTTGTCTTAGAATCAATAACGTAGATCTCTTCAAAGTCTAGCACGAACTCTGGATCATGCAATCTCCTGTTTCTGTAGTGCTTTGTCAGGAAAACCTGCAATATTGAGACCAAGACTGCTCTCAAAGTATTATCAAACTAATAAGGAAATAAAGGAAAAGCATATACTATGAGGTGAGAACAAACAATCAGCCTCCAGAAATTTCTATCTGCCAAAGTGCCACAACTAAACATTTACTGAAACATCCGCCTCCATTACTGAACAAATTGCTTGCAAGAAGCACATTTCACTTCTTTCCAACAGAAAGTATTTACAGGAATTTCAATCCAAAGACTTCTTTAAGATCAAAAATAAACATTTCAAATTGAATGATTAAAGATGTGAAACTCAGAATCATGAAAAACTCCAACCATAGGCAAATCAAATGAATATAATGGAGATACTACTCTACCAAATCAAGGCCCCACAATATTGGACTTTTGAGGGAAATGAAGCAGCTTCAATTAAGCAGCCAATATCTCAGATTTGGAATTAGCTCGGATTGATTTGGCATTATAATAGGTCTTATGCAGATGATGCAAATGCAACTCACTAATTCTAGTTAGAATATAAAGTAGCTACATCTAATTCCATTTGTATTACCATCCACTTTTGAATTCATTTCCATCTACATGGAAGTATTAACGTTTATCCTAAGTCACTGCTTAACAATAAAGTAGGAAAGAGCAACGTAAAGAATGCATATATGAGAAATTCACTTACCTGTCTCTCCTACAGTTAAACATAATCTAGCATCTTATAGGTGTATATTGTAGTATTTAATGGCAAATTTTCTTTCTACCAAATTATTCCAAAAACTTCTTTTGCTATTTGTTCTGTATCATATGCATTAATGACTCTTAAAGCAGATTTTTCCCCTTAAAACATCAATCTATTCTTTTGTCCTCAGTTTTCAAGCAATGTGTGAAACCTTCTATTCTTATTAAAGTAACCAGAGAGTCAGAATGCTATCTCCTTTGGTTTGGATTAGGATGACTATATCTGACAATAATGAGAAAAGACTTTAGAGGATCCCCTGTAAGAATAACAAAAATATTATTTGCCTGTGTAAAGAAAACATAAACAAATGCCGAAAACACAAGAGACAGCATAGGTTGAAAGGGATCCCAAATGATTCTTATAAGAACCGACAGTACGTGAACATGAATAGATCATTCACCTTCATGATCTCCCTATCAGATTTATACAATGGATCTCGAGGTGCATCAATGGGTGGCTCTGTGACATTGTAGCAACCATAGTCACTCTTTGCACAGCGAATATACTGTTTTTCAGTAATGAAAGTATCATTAGTTCAAAGTGATGGCAAGAGTTTATAAATCAGCTCTATGAAAAATGTAATGAAACCAACCTTTCAACCATTACCTTCTAACTTCAATTCCCATTACTTGCTTAGCTAATTTCTACACTTAGTTTTCATTTGATTTGGATCAGAACATGATTTTCTCTGTTTACCTCCATCCTACCTAAAATTTCTTAGGTTGAATTATTCACATAGGTAGAAAGAAACACACACGTTACGCCTTCAAGTTCCAGTTCTGTTTTTTGTTCTGCTTTTAAACTAAAGTCCAAGAATTGAGATTTAGGGATCGTTTGGCTTGCTAAAGAAAATATGCTCTAAACCACATAGTACTTAATATAGTTTTTTATATAAACAACTATATATTTTGGGTAAGAGTGTTTTAATGTAAAAAAAGAGAGATCAATTACAATATTTTAGAATTTATTATATGGTGATAAAATTGGAAATTGACTTCGAAAAGATCAATTTTTTTCCTCATAAGCAAGCACCAAATAAATCCAGTAACATTAGAGTACCTTTTGAGGCATTGGAGCAAGAACCTTCGGAATCGCATAAACATCTGTATCTGGAGGTGTAACATACATCTGTACTCGCAATTATGTGAAAACTTAGTATCATTATCTCAAATTTATAGCAAAATATTATCTGAATTTCACAGAAAAAGAGACTGGGAAATGCAGAAAACCCACATGGCAAAATCAGCAGGAATTTCGTTCAAGCTTTATTACAGAAAAAAAGTAAACCCACATTACATAAACAACAAATTCACTTTTAAACAACACAAATAAGAAAAGAACACCAACCTCCCTGAAATCATAGACATCATTATCCGGGTCCGGTGGCCTCCTTATAAAAAAATCGCAATCCAGTAAGCTAATCTTATGAAACTCATCCTCGTTTATACGATAATCCACAACCATCTCCGAGTCCCAACCTTGCGAGTGCACGAAGCTCTTGCTCTGCACCATAGCAATCTCCCCATCCCCAGCAGCTGCAGCAGAAGCAGCGGCTAATGGGTCGTACTCGACATCGTAATCCTTCTTGTTATCTACCTCTTCGACTTCCTGCTCGTCCGTATCGTAGCCGTCGGGTCCCCCAGAGTCGGCGTCTCCCTCGTCCGCTTTCACAATGAAGGGACGGTCATTGTGTTTGAAGGTTGTGTTGGTGAAAACAGAGTTGAACTTAAGAGAGGGAAAGAGGTTGGTGGTAATGGAGGGAGAGGGGCGTTTGTGGGTGAAGGGTAGCGGGGAAATAAAGAGAGTGGCGGTGGTAATGGACATAAAGAAAGGTGCTTGGAACGTCGGAAAGTGAGAGAAAAGGAGGGAAAAAACGATGAGACAGGAAGCCGTATAGGATCTCAGATATTTTGGTTTCGTGCCGTTCTGGTTTTGTAGAGGGACGAACCCGGCACATCATAAAAGATGGAAGAAGATTACGTTACCAGTAAATTAGTAAAACATTAAATACATACATCAAAGTAAAGATAAGAAAACGAGAAAAATACTTACTTTTCCAGCTTCAGTGAGGCATATACTGCTAGAGAGTTAAAAGTAGATACCAGAGCGAGTGTTGAGTAGATGACTGGAACAGCAACAAGCAATAACAAATATTGAAAGAATGAACTTTAGGGTTTGTTAATTAAGAATTTTTTAGCTTTACATAATTATAATTATATCAATAATAATAAATAATATTCATTATTGGTTTTTTTTTGGCAAACCTTAAAATACATCCTACCTTAACCTAGTACTTCCTAAATATATAAATATATATATATATATATACGCACCGCCCTCCTTTGAAGGATTATACTAAAATTATCTTTAAAAAAATAATAATTACTACCACAAAAAATAAAAACTTTGTATAAGTTTTCCATCTCTACATGCAAACTTCAAATTCGTCGGGGACAAAAATTTCAATGGAATTTTTATCATTATTTAACTCCTAATAAAAAAATATTTTATTCTTCGTAAAATCTAAATATGAATGAATTATCTCGTTTAGATCTTAAATGATCTAATGTAAAATCACCGTTCATAGGATACCCTTCCTTTTGAAGATCATATCTATTTTCTTATTTTGTCCTTTTGTTGTTTTCGTCATCTATTTTGTATTTAATAATAAATAAATAAATCTGGTTATTTATTTGAGATGTAGCAAATGTAGTCAGTCAAATTAATAATATTTCTATAAAAATTTAAACGAAAAATTTAAAATTAATTAAAAATGTTTGAATTTTAACGTCTTATTCCTCATTGAAATTAGTTTTTCTCGAGTTATTTTTCTTTCTTACACACACGTAAACACACATTATCTTTCTCTCTCTACACGTTTTTCTTCAAATATTTGTTCCATTGACAATCATCTTGTCGGTATTAATTATGAAGTACAGGAGTTCAAGGGTTTGAAACTTGACATTTCTTTTTATTTATTTATTTGTGATTTTATTTTATAAATTTGATAGAAGAGTATGAATTATCTCAAATCTTATTAAAAAATAATTAATTTATCGAAAAATTTTAAATTATATATTTTTTATATTAATTTAATATATTACAATTTTTTTTACGAGAGTGTTTCGCGTGAAATGAGAATAATATTTTTCCTCTTTTTTAATCATATGTGCAAAATAAGCCAATGAAATTCTAAATTTAATTAGTATGTTTATAGCTTTTGACTCTTGGTTAATTTCTTAGATAAGGCAAATATAAAATTCACATATTCAAAAATTATCCTTCTTAATTTAAAATTTTATATCGGTTGTATGTAGGATAAGTCATGTTTATAATTTAAGTAAAACACAATTGATTGTGATTTTATGGTTAGGATAAGTCATGTGTATTTTACCAAATTTAGTTCCATTACTGAAAACCCTAGCTAGACATGACCATCACAGACTTCAAGGCCAACTCGTGTCAATCAGATCATGAACACATTTCATTTTACGTATCAAAGACATCCTAGAGTTTCTTGTGTGATTCCCATTGTTTTTAAAGCCATACCGCACAAGCCACCAACATTTCTTAATCCAAACCCTAAAAAAACCTAAACTCCCTATCAATCTAATATCAGTCACAGAAGACAGATATTGAGAGAGAGAATCATAGGGACCAATGGTTAAGAAGGAGAAATGAAAAAAGCAGTTGGCTTAGTTGTGTCAATAAACCCATAAACCAACCCTCCCTTTCTGTGCCACTAAGAAAGTTGTTTATCTTCATACTCATAATAGAAATACCCTTCCTTCTCTTTCACTTCCCTTGGAGACTTTATTTGATATCTTCTCCGTACAAAACAAGAAGAGCTCAGAAGGAAAAAAACACAGTGGGTTTGGTGAAATGGGGAGAGGGAAGATTGAGATCAAGAGAATAGAGAATTTGAGCAACAGGCAGGTCACCTATTCAAAGAGAAGAAATGGGATTATTAAGAAGGCCAAGGAGATTACTGTTCTATGTGATGCTCGAGTTTCTCTCATTATTTTTGCTAGTTCTGGCAAGATGCATGAGTATTGTAGCCCTTCTACTTCGTACGCCCTCTTCTTCTTCTTCTTCTTCTTCTTCTTCTTCTTCTTCTTCTTCTGATCATCACATCAAGTAACTAGTATAGTTTTGGGATGATTTATTTCTTCTTCTCTAACAAGTAAGAATTTTTTTTGGGCTTTTTTGAAGTTTGACAAATATGTTGGATGAGTATCACAAAGCTGGAAAACCAAGGCTGTGGGATGCTAAGCATGAAGTGAGTGTTGATTCTTCTTTTTGTCACCATTTTAGCTATTGCAATATATATATCTGTTGTTCTTTTCTATGTCTCCATGGATAATACACTGTTTCTTCACCAAAAATATGTTAATAAACATCAACTTTGAAATATATGAACAGATCTACAAATAGGTGATGTCCCATCTCCTTCTTATCATCATCGCCATATATAATATTCCGATATTCTTTTATGTTTTTTTAAAAAACCCTAAAGACTCTCTGAAAATATAGTGTCTATCAACAGATCTGGCAATTAAAAGGTTGCTTCTTTTTCTTTTTCCTAGCAAAACTTCAAGGATATATAAACATGGAACGTGGATATATAATTCCATCAACAGATTTCCAAAAGAGGCTCTTTTCTCTCTCTCATTCATTACCATTTTCCAGTGGTATATTAGGGTTTCTGGATTCAGAGACAAGTAATTTAACCATCAGATAGTTAATATAGGCCTAGATCTGCCCTCAGAATTAAACAGCCTCTAGCTCTCTTAATAAAGCTGTTTTCTTTTTTTTTTTTTCCCTTTTTTCCTAATTAAAGAATATTACTGTTGTTAATTTCTCTCTGATACCAGTTTTCTTTTCTTCTGTTTAATTTCCTCAGAATCTCAATAATGAAATTGAGAGAGTCAAGAAAGAGAATGACAACATGCAGATTGAGCTGAGGTCAACTTTTAGTTCATTATTCTGTCTATCTATGTATCCAGATCTTTCTACAAATTTGGATAATAGTAAATCGGAAATAATGCTGTGTAGGCACTTGAGGGGAGAGGATATAACATCTTTGAATCACAGAGATCTCATGGCCTTAGAGGAAACCCTTGAAACTGGTCTGGCTAGTGTTCGTAACAAACAGGCATGGATTTCAATTTGCAGCACACTTCTTCACACAATATATATACACACACATATATGGGTTGGTGTTGTGTGTGTGGGTATATATATATATATATATATTAAGGTAGAAAATTTAACAAAGGTTTTGACTGCTGTTTTACATTCTTTTTTGTTTGATAGATGGAGGTCCTCAAGATGATGAGAAGGAATGTAAGGATATTAGTTTCAAACAACTATGGCTATTAATTTGCTTAGTTCATTTCAACTAGTAATTATACATCATATACATGTGTTTATATATATACATATATTCGCTTGTTGGCCCATACTTGACTACCTTCTGAATAAAATTTAATTTTTTCTTCATTTATCGATTCTCAGGAAAAGATTTTGGAGGAGGAGAATAGGCGTCTCAGTTTTGCTCTGGTATTCTTGCCCTCTCCTTTACCCTTTCTTTTGTCTTAAAACATATGCATGCCTATGATATTCTACATATATATATGCATATATATATATATATATAACCATCCACTTATTTGTAGACATGCATATGCAGACACTGTATAGCAAGGTGTATTGTGAGAACCGGATTTCTTATAAAACCAAACGGGTTGAAACATGAGTCTTAACCAGTGTTTTGGATATAAAGTAATTTCTAATTATTACTTTTCTATTAAATATAAAAATAATAATTAAATAATGCTAATAAAATTATAAAATTACTTTAAAAACTAAGAAGCATCACATATATCTTAAATGCTCTTTTTGTTTTTAATGAAAAACTTATATATCATCGAACTAAAATGTTTACATGCTAAAATTCATTGTTAGCTAAATAAAAATAAAAAATTAAGATAGTTAAATATCATGATCTTCTGAACCGACCAGTTTTAATGTACGTATTAGCATATTTGTACAAATTTTGGTGTTAACGTGTCTTGGGATTGTGTGAAAGAAGAGATAGATACGACTAAGCTTGCCCTATGATTTCCATGCACCGGAAAAGAGTATGTTATATGAAAGAACCTCATGTATGCTTCATAAAAACTCTATGTATGCTATTACGACCAATTAAACACGATATTGATTGGTACATGTAAATATTTGCAGCAACAACAGGAGATCGCGATAGAAAATAGCGCAAGAGAGATGGAAAACGGATATCAACAAAGAATGAGAGAGTATAACGCACACATGCCTTTCGCCTTTCGAGTGCAACCTATTCAACCAAATTTACAAGACAGGATTTAGAAGTGATGTTGTTGCTACTTAATTAAAATTCCTTTGCAAGTAATTGAAGACTTTTAGTTGCTTTTCATGGTTGCAATATCTGGGACTACTAGCTTCATAAGAGACATTTACTCAATTAATTAAGCCCAATTAAAACCTTAATCCAATTTGATTTCATGATTTAATTTTGTGATTTGTGTTAACTAATTATTTAAGCTAGTTTACAATAATAATATTTATAATTAATTGGATCTATGCCCTCTTGGATGTTTGTAATAACCATAACTTATAATATTTTCACACACAAAAAAAGAAAAAACTTCAATTACATATGCAATAGTTTCTCTCTTTTTATATAAACGGTTTATTTATACGTGTTACTAGAATTTTGTATTGAGAATTTTCATATTTATGATTCTGTTGATGACTAGAATTTTGCATTTAGTTTTTTTTCTTAAAGTGAGAATAACACTAAAACGTCGAGAGATTAAAACTAAATTTTAGAAAAAACTCACCCCACAGTGAATTATTATACTCTCTCTTTGTATTTAATATATGTATATATATTCTTTTAAATTTTTAGTTTACAAATTTTAAATGTGCTCATAAATTTTCAACCTTCTTAAAAACCTATAAAAGATTAATCAAAAGTAATTACAAAAACATACTTCAATATTTTTTTTTTGTAGTGCAAGCTTATGATGATAAGTTAGAAAACAACTGTAATCGTATTAAATGACAACCTTGTTAGGATAGTGAGATAATAATTAGATAAATCTATCCACACTTCGGTAAGAAATTAAAAATCTTGACGGAAAATATTTCGTTTATCTCAATTTATTTAAGAAAATGAAAACGAGTAAGAATAATAAAGTGATAAATAAAGATACTAAATATAGTTTAACTATTAGATTATGAACTTTTATCCTCAATCAAGTTGAAACGAGGTGAATCTTTATTACACAAGTCTTTTTTTTTTTACCACCTCTCTTTTTTTTTCGTCCAGAGATATATGCAACCTCTGGAAAGGGAGTAGACTTATGGTAAAAACAAAATGTATATTAAATACCGAGCAAGGCCAACCATTATATTTCTTTAAAAAATAAATATGTTTTGAAGAAAACTCATGAGTTATGGTCCCAACAGATCTATTTAACGTATATTTTAGAGAACGATTAAACATTATTAACAATATATATGTTCATATATAATTTCGTGATAAACTTCTAAATTTAACATAGTATTTTGAAATGTTTAGATATTGATAATTTACGACTTTAAATTAAAACATAATTTTTAATATAGATAATATTTATTATGTAGATATTTAATTAATCACAAAAAATAGTTTCATTTAACTTGAAAATTAAGTAAGTTTACTAAATAAAAAAGATTGGAGAATTGATTGTATCAAAATCAATCGAGCATCGTAATTCATTCGTAATAAAATATAAATTATGTTAAGATTTGCTAAAAAATATACGTATGGTAACAAAATAAGAAAGTACAAATATGAATAAGAAAAATAATCACCATCCTTAAAAATTAAATGTCATCGTATTTATTACTATTCACGGTGATTTAGTTCTTATTATTGCACTGTTATTGGATCAGACACGACAACTCTACCTTCCAGTTGCATTGATCATCCCTCAACTGAACGCTAAACTTCAAACTATATCAATTTGCACCATCAACCGAGCTTTAAATAGAATAGTTTAAATAATTATGAAGATTTACTTTATAAATTTTTTTTTTAACTCGCGATATACTATATTATTAATCTGAAAACTTGTATATTTTTTCAAAAAATGGCATCGGAATTTATTTTATCTCATTTCCCTCTAGGGAAATTCTAACATGCTTTGGGGCAATTTTTTTTTTTTTATGTATTTAAAATATTTAAGAGAAAAATTTTAAAAATATATATTTTTTAATTATAAAATATATAATTTTTCACGGGTATTTAAAAAAAAATTCATTTTAAAAAAAAAACAAAAATCCATGCCATCTGTCCGACAAATGACGAATCAGTGGGCAGTAACTTTCCTTCCTTTTTCTTTTTAACACAAAACTGAAGCAGGTTAGGATTTAATCAGCCTGAATTTCATAAAAACTATATGTATCCTCTTCTATATATATATATATATATGTATCTCTCTCTCTCTCTTCGGTCGTGGCCTTCTCCTTTCGCTTTCCTGGTCCAAAGTATTTGCCCTTTTTCTCAGAATACCAACAACCAAACTCTTTTTTTTTTTTTTTTCAATTTCTTTTTCCCTCGCCTCGCTATATATAATATACCAACAGGAAATTGAGTGAGAAAAGAAAAGAACAGGAAAATAGGTTACAGCCTCTTTTACGAATAAAAAATAAACTTAAAATACGAAAGAATTCCTCGTTTTTTCAACGGCTTGCTGTGTTCATCGCTCTGCTTACGGGTATTCCTTTCTCCTCTATTCTTTTTCTTCTTGTAATCAATTTCTTTTGCCTTTTGTGTTTGATGATATTGCCATCGACCGATATCTTCGTATCTGCCTATCTGCATGTGTTGCGGCATCTGCATTTGCCCGCCAATTTTTGATAGAGATTAGGGTTTTTGTTTCTGCAGGCAATGCGATTCTAGGGTTTTTCTCACTGGGTTTAAACGCGTCCCGGAGTTTTATTGCAGGTACTTTTTTCTTTTTGAAAAAAATTTATATGATGTTCTTTTTTAATTGAGGAAAACGCTTAATAAAACAGAGACTAGGGTTTTCATTGGGACTGATGATTGGGTCGTGCATTGTCTGTATTTGGTTTGTAATTGATTTCTTCTTCTTCAGCTCTTGTTTTCAGTAATGGCCGCGATATAGATTGTTGAATAATTGAGAAAACAGGGATGGGTTCCTCTGACAATTTGGCTTCAGTTGGTGAACCCGTGCAGGAGGCTGCTACGGAGCAGCGTCCATGCTCAGAATTTTCTAAACCCTTTCCTATGCAGCAGGGTTTCTTAGAGGTCGGTTGTAATTTGATTGATACTAATGTAGATAACGTCACTGAGCCAGATGGGTGTCTGGGTTTTCCTTGTGATGACAATTCTGGTTGTGTAAGCCCCAGTGACGGTAGGGAGACATTTATGCATGCTAAAAATGCGGTGGAAGGTCATAGTGAAAATAAGGTTGGTTTGAGTGTAGAGAGTTTGGTGGATGATGAACAGGGGGGTTGTTTAAATGGGAGTGAGATTGAGATCGATCGTTTTAAAATGGAAATTGATCAGTTATTCTTAGATAAACAAAGCGTGGATCCTGAGGCAGTTTCTGAAATGCCACGTGGCATCAGATCTGTGATGGATTCGCCCTATAAGGATGACCTGATCGAGAATAACGACAAACGTGATTCTCCTGCCCAACAAATTACGAAAGCGACAATTAATGTCTTAGCCGGGATAGAGAATGACACGTGTGAACAATCATTGCCTTCAAAGATCCACAAAATGCCATTTGAGTCGACATTTAGGGCTGCTTTACCAACAGATTCTGTTCAATGTTACAAGCAGAAGGATTATAACAATGGTTTATCTGAGAAGGGGGTTCTAAGCGATGTGAAAGAGAAAGTTAATCTTCTGACTGAGTTTGACAAGGATAACTCCTGCCAACTGTTGCCATCACAAGGCCGTGAAATGGCCCAAGAATTGACCTCAGTGGATAAGTCATCAAGAAATTATGACAGTCAGTATGATATGAGCAACAGATATTCCGTTATGAACGGGGTGCTATATATGGTTTCGAAAGAGGAAATGAACGTTCCAGGCAGGATGCACCGCATCTTAGAATGCGAGGATGATGCTCTGTGCAAGGTTGAAGCTGATAAGTGCAATAGGACATCGTTTTCACAGGGTGGTGAAATGCCTCCAAAATCATCATATATGGGTGAGGTCATGAGCAATCTTGACCTTCAAGATCATGAGAAGGCGGACAAGAATGTCAGTGTCCTCACTGCAGACAATTTTATGGACCCTGTGGAAACGAAGAGTAACATTGGTACGCTCATTCAAGAGGTGCCTTCAAATACATCCTTGAGGGATTTTGAGAAGTTGCATTGTGCTGATTTGGCAAGTAACTCTTCCCAGAAGACTATGCAAAGTGATAATAAATATGTTGATGGTCTCTCTACACAGAGCTTTACAGAGGTTTTGCAAGACAAAAATAACGATAACAACAATCAAAGGGCTGAAACTTGCATGCAGATGCTACCTACAGAGGAAAATGCTTCTACTTCACTGGAGGTATCTTTGGACAGTGGCTCCTCATTGAAGCTGGATGGTCCAGATATTTTTGGAAAGGATGTTATGGGTTTTGTAAGTTCTTGCAGTACAGGTGACTGCTTTGAGTTGACAGGCACTGAAAGGAAACATAATGCTACAGTTGATCATCTCTCCGAAACTAAATGTCCTGATGCTGTCTTTTCGTATTCTCGGAGAAGCAGTCGGGTAAGCAAATTAAGCCAGAACGCTCAGACAAAAAGGAGTCTCAAGCATTGTGGAAGAGTAACAAAAGTGCAGCACTCAAAAGAAAGTTCTGATTTTATCTTCAATGCTCCAAGACAGCAGAGGAGCTCTGTCTCCAGAACAGCTCGTTCGTATAATTGGGGGCTATTGGAGAATATTACACAAGTTTTCTGTCAGAGTAATGAACTTGTATCCAATCAAGTTCAAAACCAAGCAGCAAAGAAGTCTTGCAGTCGCAAAGGTTGTAGAAGGCAGAATAAGAATCGGGCAAGTGGAAGTTTGCAGAGGTCAAGCGAAAAAATTTTTGTGTCAGGTAGTTGCCTCCGTTTTAAGGTCAAAGTGGGAAAAGAAGCTGGTCTAAGTACCCTCAATATTAAATTTCCACATGTGCTTGAAAACTCATCATCATTTAATGCCTCTGTTAATGATTCAGGGATTGAGTTGTACAGGGATGCTGGTTCTAGAATTCCTAAATTAGCTAACAATAGTGAAGATAAATTGGAGGGTAGTGAAAAGCACTTTCAATTTAGTAAGGCACCAGAGAAGGCACAAATGGATCCAGATCAAGATGGTTCTGTTCTGGATATCAAAGATGAGAATAGAAACTTAATGGGCATCACATTCTCTGGAAAATCAGCTGAAGATGCTGATTGTATTGTGTTTGCTTCTAATAAAGTGACTGAAGCATCTGGAGGAGCAAGGGAGGACCAATATATGGATTCTGGAACTTCACCAGATTCAGAAGTTATAAATACAATCCCTGATGCCCAAATTACTGCTAGACGTCAGGAAGAATTGTGCACTGCCGCTTTGAGTACTTCCAGAATATTTGACGCTCCTGCAGAGATTATGAGTGGAAAGAAAGGAAAGAAGAAGGGAAAGAAGAAAGATAAACCCTCTGGTTCAGGTAGCTTTGTCATGGAAGATAGATCAGCCGGCACTGCCATCCTCAATGGTAAACAGTCAAATAACCTTCCAGGCAGGCAGAAAATAGATAGCTTTTGTCACTCTGAGATTCTTTCTTCCTCCTCATGTGCAAAGCATTCGAGTAAGACATCTAGTAGTGAGGAACTTTCTACTGAACCAATGCCTCTGTTGAGGGAGGTTCAACTTGGAATTTCTGGCGAGGCCGTGAAAGTGGAGACTTGTCTTGAAGCTAAAATATCTTGCAGTACAGGTGTTGATAGACATTCCACAGAATCGAAGAGTTCCAGAGATTTCTTTTCTTGTGATGAATCCAAGGGATTCTCTTCCAGTAAATCCAAGGGTCATTGCCTTTCTAAAAGTTTAAAATCTACAAAGAGTCAAAGAGGAACTGTTTCGGGAGAGAAAGTATACCAGCGAAAATCAATTACTAAGAGCAAAGTCAAGGAGAAGGATGCATGTTACCAAGCCATGGACAGAGTTGGATGTGATGCAGAGACAGGTATGGGAATCCCCTTCACAACCACCCTCCTGGACAGAAAACAGGAAAGAATTTTTTTTTTTCAAATTTTGTAATCCTTTTCTTTTTTAATCTGTCAGTGTATTTGAGCTTGGGAAACCTGGTGAATCATCTTTTCTGATTCCACAAGTTGTGTTGTAGGTTGTTACCTATCAGGTGATACTGGAAAATATAATACATGCAGCATAGTCACCTCTGAAGATGTAGCCAATCTGAATATAGTATCAGGTGGTGCAGACGAGCAACATAATACCTCTGATAGTGCTTGGGTTCGGTGTGATGATTGTCACAAATGGCGGCGGATTACTGTTTCCCTTGCAAAGATAATTGATGGGAAATGTCGATGGTACAGTATCTTCCTATATCTTATTTGTTATCACAAATATGCCTTGTGTAAAAGCTGTTGGATAACTTGTTTAAGCAGATTTTATTCCATATTCATTTGTGCAACTTTGATATGATGGGGAAAATAGTCATATCCATATGACTATGGGCTTGGCATTATGATACCACTTTGATGATAAGAGTTATTTTTATGTGATCTGCATTTCTCTTTATGTCTATCTTCTGTTTGTATCAAATCATACAATGTTGGTGTTCTTCTTGTTCTGTTCTCTGGTTTTAACGGTCAAATTTGCATGGTTGTTGACGCAATGATGGGTTCCATCACATCCAAAAGAAATAGGGAAGAGAAGAGATCTTCTCCTATATCTGCCCTCTCCCCTTGTCATGTTTTTATCTTTTACTTTATGAAGGCTTGCCTTGCTTCTATTACCAATCACCTAAGATTATGGTAGTATAAAAATTTCCTTCTTGAATGTAAATGTATTGCCTTTAATCAAAAATATTTTTGTGATTTTCTCAAAGGATCTGTGAGGATAACTTGGATAAAGCTTTTGCTGGTTGCTCAATCCCCCAAGAGAAGTCTAATGCAGACATTAATTATGAGTTGGGCATATCAGATGCTGACGAAGATGCATATGATGCTCATTTGAATCACAAAGGGGTGCAGAAGGGATTGGAATATGGGCTCTTACCAGGTAGATGGTATTTGTTAGGAACATCTCTTTTTGTTAGAAACAGTTGATTGAATTCAACCTTCAAATTGATTGGCTTACTAAGGGTGCTTCCATTCTCCAAGCTCTGATGCAGTATTTCTGTCTTTAATGCATCGCAGTTCCACAAAAGGCAAGGTTTAAGGGTATTAATAGCAATCAGTTTCTTCACCGTAGCCGTAGAAAGCAAACCATTGATGAGGTGTAATTTCATTTTAAGCTTTACTATGGTATTATAAGCTTGGTATGCATTACACTTGCCATCATTGTAATATTGCAAATTTATTAAATAGCAATGGGGTTATTGGCCGATGCATTTTCTTTTCAAAATTTAAAGAAAAAGAGAAAATAGAAGGTAGACAAAATTCACATAGAGTCCATTCTACGAATGTGTAGGCCACAACTTGTCAATTGAGACAGTATTTTAATGATGTTAGGAAGCTTTGATAGTTTTTTGTTAATTAAAAAACAAACCTCATTCACAAGGCACAAATGAGGGAGGGGCTTTCACCAATATCATTGTTATTAAGGGAACTGGGTGTTTTTACTCTTATCTTTCCATTTTTTCGCATAAAGTTGTGTTTCATAGTTTCACTATGTTTCTCTACAGTGTTTTATACGCATCTTGTTAATGTTGTTTTCATTTGTGAAGAAATTTTGTTTGTGGCTACATCAATTTAGGAATTGACATTCAATCATGGTTGATAAGCAGATAATGGTTTGCCATTGCAAACCACCACCTGATGGTGGTTTGGGTTGCGGAGATGAGTGCCTGAATCGGATACTTAACATTGAATGTGTTAAAGACACCTGCCCATGTGGTGATATTTGTTCAAATCAGCAGGTACATTAAATATATTTCCTGTGGTATTTCTTGTAAATGCTAAGTTTATTTTTTTGGAAAAAAATGTGTTTACATTGCTGTTTGCAGTTCCAGCAGCGGAAATATCCAAAAATGGAGTGGTTCAAAACTGGTAAGAAGGGTTACGGGCTGAGGGTGCTTGAGGATATATGTAGAGGACAGTTCCTTATTGAATATGTAGGAGAGGTAAGTTGATGCCTGACAATCAAGCATAGTCTTTTCTTATACGCGATTACTACCATGATTATTATATTTCTGCACATCTTTCTTTTAGTTTAATGGTTGGTTATGGTTTTATTTCTTATTTAGTTAGTAGTCTTATTTTGTTGTTGTTTTCCTATTTAAGGATTCTAGTCATCGCACACACCCTATGAAAGACTACTTATGAATAAAATGCATTATCTCTCATTGAATGAGTGTGCCTGATAGTCCTGTGATTGTGGTTGTGACAACCCTTTGATTGTGGTTGTTGTTCCCAATTCTTGTGATTGTGGATTGGATTGATTTTTTTTCTCTAATTTTCCTGTCATTTAAAACCATATTCTTCTGTATCACATCCTAAGTTTATTCTGCTGTATCACATCCTAAGTTAGACCATCAGTTTCTATATTTTACTTTGAAGTCAAAGGTGAAAATAATTCTTAGAATTTTGAGAGGATTCAGTGCCAAACATTTACTTTCTTTCTTCTACTGAAGTTAGAATTATGAAAATCAAGATTTCAATCTGTTAAAGATAAGTGATGGAATTTATCTCGTAGTGGCATGATTGTTATGGTGGATATGCACTTTCAATATCTATGTATGCATAACTTTAATAGGAATCCTTTTTCTTTTTTTGTAGAAGAAATAACCTGTAATGAGTAATAAAAATAAGTATGGTGTTGTAGCTTAAAAGAAAAGCCTACCGTGTCTCATTTTTAGAAATGTTAAGAGAATGAATAATTGGGTGCCTAGTCTTATGCTCTTAGAATTTTTTGTTTTTCTTCAATTAAATTTAGAATTTCCATTGTGGAGGATTTAACTCTATTAAAGAATTATTTTCATTATAAAAAAATTTTATTTTCAAGAATTATGCTGTTGTTGTGTGATTTTCTTCTTTATCCACATGTATCTGTGTTTCTTTTTTCCCCAACAAAAAATGATGCACGCAGATATACTAATTATGAGAAATCAAAATAAGCCTGGCAAAAATCTAGTTAGTATTACACCTCTTTAACATATTCTGTTGGATTTGCTCCTAATACTCATCATGCAAACAAATGTTTTTTTAAAAAAAATAAATGCAAACAAATGCTGCAGGGAGCAGGATAGTGTTTCTTTTATCAGAACTTTTGTCTTTACTGTACTGATACTCTAAAACCTTAGAGTGCTTTATGGCTGAAGCGAAGTGCAATTTATTTCTTACAATCTCCATTTTTAGGTGAGATGTTGGGCTGAGGAAGACAAGAGATTTTGTTGTGGGCCTACCAAAATATAGTTCCTTTTTTGTGTGTAACTTTTTAGACATATGTTGCACATAAGTCGATGATTAAAAAGAATACCTGATTCAAAATATGGCCACATCAGGATGATGAGAACTTATATATTATTTTCCTGTGTAACTGATGTAAATCCACGTGTACATTGATAGCACCCCCTTGGCACATTGTGGATAAGACATTTCCTTTGTTACTTTTTTTTTTTTAAAAAAAAAACAGGTCCTTGATATGCAAGCTTATGAGGCAAGACAAAAGGAGTATGCTGCTAAGGGTGAGAAGCATTTTTACTTCATGACATTGAATGGCAGTGAGGTTTGTATACTTCCTTGCTTTTTTTTTTTCATTTTAACTTGAGTGGTCTTCTTTTGTTTGTGTGTGTATTTTATGAATTCAATCTGTAACAAGTAATATATAGTGGTTTAGCACCATTTGATATCTGGTATATAAAAATTTTATACAGTGTGTGGACTTTTTAAGGACAATTTTCTGGGCATCTTCCATTTAGTATTAGTAGATTTTGAGGTCTCTTAGAAAAGTGTTTTAAACTTCTTTCACTTATAAAGTTCTGCTATAAAGGTTATAGAAGTAATAGTTAGAGCTATATTCTCTAGTAAATATGTATATCTGGAGGAAATATTAGAAGGACCTAGAGAGAGAATGAGAGAGAGAATCCTAGAGAAAGAAAGAGAGAAATCACGAGCTTTCTAGATGCCTCGCCAGAAAGCAAGGACTTCCATGGCGAGTTCCATAGCCATGAAATTCGTGGTTGTGGAAAGGGAAGTCCTTTGACTTTGTGATAAGGGAAGGAAGGTGGAGGGACTAAAAGTGTGCTGGAACGGGAATGGTTTTCATGTCTCCATCATCTTCTGGGCTGAGGAGGTAGAATGGCTGGTGAACAGCCTTATATTGGGAATAAGGAAGAGGTTCCTGGGTAGGAGCATGTTAGGGTCCAAGCACTCACTGTGGGTGGCTCGGGGGGAGACCAGGAGTGGAAAGTTCCTAGTCCTTACAGAGAAGAGAGACGATAGGAGGAGGATTATTATTCCTGATAGTCCCCAGGTCCAAGGATGTTGTATTGAAAAGCCGCATTTTTTCTCTCTAGTAATATTTTTTCTTTTTTTTAATTGAAAAAACAAGGGAAAGAGAGAGACTATCCAAATTAGGTTTTCCAATCCAAATTTGATATTTGACTTTATAACATGTTTGCTTTAATTTTGCCCTTTGCCATTGTCTCTCACAATTTTTTCTGAAGTTTTAGTATTGTGTTCCTTAGTTTCAACATGTATCTCCTTATTTTGTGCTGCTTTGTTCATTACAATTCAGTATTGCAAGTTTGTTTCAGTATCATCAGTGCATATTAATTTATTTATTATTAACACTTTCAACTCCTTCAGGTAATAGATGCTGGTGCCAAAGGGAATTTTGGGCGTTTTATTAATCATAGTTGTGAACCTAACTGCCGTACTGAAAAGGTGATATTCTTGAAAACATATATTTCTTACAGTTTAAATATTACAATTAGATTTTTGTTTTGTGTTGTTTTTTTTGTCACGTTCTGCTTGACACTCTAGATGACTTCAAATTTTCTCCATGCTCGGATGGAACCATTTTAGGTGGAATTATTTTCTGTTCTTCTTATTCATTCTATATCTTTTTAAAGGATACACCTATTCTATGGGCCTTTTATTGGTTGAACAACAAAATTAAGATAAGTTTTTTTCTGTTGTTTTTCTCCCTTCTACATATGCCTTAAGCAGACTTCTTTCTGTGGGCTCTTCATTTGTTGAAGTACAAAGGTAAGATTATTTGGAGGTGGTTTATGATTATCATTGGTGCCAAAAGCTGATGGTAATCAAGTAGGCGATCATTTTTCATGGCTTGATTTTAATTATCACCTTCGGCTGTCTCAACCATCAAGGATTTTGCTTGATGTGACAACTGTCTTATAATCCACTTAATTTTTATAAAAAATGTGAATGTGAAATAGTTGTTCCAGATCCTTGGTTGTTATGACACTTTCTTGGTTCATCTTTAGGATCTGGGGTAACTATTTCTTTGGGGAATGGGGCCATAGCTATTCCAGTGGTGCATAGCCAAAATTGCTTTCAACCATTTCTTTCAGTTTTGCCCTTGGTTTTTATCAAGGAATATCATATATATATATATATATATATATATATATCCATGGAGATTACAGTCACCCATGTGCGAAGACCGGCCTATACTGTCATCTTGGTTGATCTCAATCAAATTGAGTCGAATTGCGTAAGTGTTGGGTTTGGTCATTACTAGCCGCAAAATATTTGTTTCAACTGAAGTTGGCCATAGAATGGCTGGTTGGCTGAGAGATGATTAAGTCTGGACATGGAATTGCACCATCTGGATAGCGTTTGCATAACTCCTGCCTGTTATGGTTCAATGGCAGTGGACAAAGCATTAAATGGAGCAGCAGAGAGAGAAGGGGGAAGAGAGAAAAAAAACAAAGTTTACTTTTGTGAAAAGAGCATTTTGATAATTTTTTATGAAACTTGTCATAAAGTTTTCTGATGAATACAAGGGGCAATACTTTGGCTGTCTTCTGGGTTTTCTAGAAAGAGAGAAATGGAAGAGTTTTTGAGGGAAACTTCTCTCCTTTTGATAGAAGTGAATATTTATAGTTTACACCTTGTATAATTTTGTTAAAAGGTCATTCTCTCTTGAGTGGAGATGATTTTAGGAGACCTTGTGGAGAATTTGGTCAGTACAGTTAGACGTCTTTGTGGGTGGTACTTTCAGCATCTTTGTGGGCTAAGGCACACAGTTTCTTGGAAATATGTCTATTCTTATTGAGGCCTGTTCTTCCTCTTTTTGTTTTCTGATTTTCTTTGTTGAATTGTGGCTTATATTCAGGGGATTTTAATATTTAAAAAAAAAGGAGTATTTTGATTTTAAAATAGGCTCCCAACCTTCCCAAAGTGATGATGAATTATCACTATCTCAATGCGCGATTGGTTGGGGTGGTACAGTACAATAATTTTGAGGCAAAAGTTCTGTTTTTTGTTATTTTGTGGAATTTACTTTCTCCTTTTCTCTATATGTAGGAAGAATTTTAGTTGTAAGATGCAGTTCTTCGTATGGTAAAAGATCAGACAGGTGGCACTATGGAGTAGGCACATCACTGGGCCATGTTAATGTTCTTTGTTTCCTTTCTTTCTCAACAATTTTACCTTAATCTGTGTGCTTTGCATTGGTTATTTCATGACATTGTTTTTGTTCTTCTCATATGTGACCTTTCTCTTTTTGTAATTTCTTCTTGCCTTCTTAATAATATTTCTTCTTTTTATCAAAAGATAGGAAAGGCAAACAGAAGAGTAACAGTACATAGAAATAATTCATTTAATTCATTTATTTGTTAATGTAGTTATGACGCTTTCTAAATGTGCCAATTTGCTTAAGCTTCGATTTCCTGGAAGTTTAACTTCTCTCCTCTTTTATAAACTACAAAATTTTGCATTTTGTGGTGCAGTGGATGGTGAATGGAGAAATTTGTATAGGGATATTTGCACTAAAAGATATCAAAAAGGTATGCTTGCATGTTGTGTAAGAGCGAAATATTATTTTCATTTCTTTATTTTATGCTGATACTTAATTATTTGAGTTGAACTAATTATATATTGATAATAATTTTGGAATATATATTATTTGACAAAGTAAAATCATAAACATATTGGTTATTAGTTACTTAAGAGGTAATTTGGCCTATAGTGGAGGATCGAGGAAGGAATAGAAAAGGCAACAAAACATTGTAATTTGTAAGGATATGTGTTAGAATTTACAAATTGGTAAGAGGTAATTTGGTCATTCAGTTGGTAAAAGGATATGTTCTTTTATAGAGCTTATAAGGTCCTAAAATAAAAGTTGTCAACAATTTTCTGAAAAAATGCTTTTATAAGAGTGTTAGATTGTCTAGTTTACAAGTTTTTAGTTATTGATTAAACATGTTAAAAATTTTAAAAAGTTATTAGAAGACTTATAAACTCCTGTTGATCAGAAATAAGCTGCCAAACACCTCAATTTCCCCAGGAAGCAGATACAGAAGAGTAAAGCCCCTTGGATTGCTTTTTTTTTTTTTTTGTGTGAGAAGCAGCTCAGTGCAGAATTCTAACTATGTACAGCTTATGAAGAAGGGGAAAATTATTTTCAATGACTCGCTTTTGTGCCCTAAAGAGGGAGTCCCCAAACCTTCTCTTCCTTTGGTTCTGGGATGCTAGAAGGTCAGGCATCCTGCGGCACCAGGCTGTTCCAGTTCTGCTTGTGTATGAGATTTTTGAGGTCAAAATTTTTAGATCTAAGATAAATGTCTTGTACTCTTATTCCCATCTCTAATTTTTGGGTTATATGGAAAGAGAGGAATAGAAGAGTTTTTGAGGGCATTTGCGCTCCTTTTGATAGGAGATGAAATACTTGTTTTTGTTCTGTAACTATTTTGTTATCAAGGATTTTGATTACACATGACTAGGACCTACCCAACCTACTGTCCAAAGGTGGGCGTCTAACTCTCATTAAAAGCGCTTTGGTTAATCTTCCTGTTTATTACATGTCCCTTATGACTATCTTTGTGAGTGTTGCCAAGAAATAGAAGCTATCCGATGTAGATTTCTTTTGGGCAACTCTAAAGAGTAAAGAAAATGCCATTTGGTGGCATAGGAAGAGGTGAAAAGACCATTGCATCAAGGTGGTATGGGTTTGAGATCTGTTGTAGAGATAAACCAGACTCTCCAAGGAAAGTAGATTTGGTGGTTCATGGTAGAAAATGGCATTCTATTGGAAGAGGGTGATAGAGGGGCGAAATTTGATAAAACAGATGGAGGTTGGTACACGAGAGAGATGACCACATAGGAAGGGGTTGTGGAAAAAAAAAAGCATCAGAAGGCATACTTTTCAGGAATACATCAGGTGGAATGTTAGCAATGAGATGAGAACAAGCTTTTTCTTTTTTTTTTTCTAAGAAAAGTGTGAAGTTCATTGATGTAAGCGCTGGGGGGGGGGGCAAGGGAATGGTATGTGGAGGTAATAAGGAACCTAAACGACTGAGAAGTTGATTAATATGAAACTCTCCTCAATTCACTTGCCTCTGTATTTTTGAATGGGGGTAATGACCAACTGGTTTGGAGCCAACTTTGCAAGGATTTTCACGGTTAGGTCTTTCTACAATTTTTGGACCAAGACTAACCTCATTGAGACCAAGTTCCCTTATCGGGAAATCTGGAAAGTAAATGCCTCTCTCGGAGTGGCCTTCTTTACTTGGGAGGCTGGGCGAGGTTGAATTCTCACTATCAACTAGCTAATAAGGAGATGCAAGATTGTGGTAAATGGTTGTTATCTTTGTAGAAAGGCAGGGGAGATTTCTTTTTTGAAATAAAGATGTGGTATATGTCATTAGATACAAGCACTAAGAGAGTATAACCTGTATATAAAATTATTTATGTCAATAAAAAAGTTGATAACGTCCTGAAAATTCTCCAAAGAATATAGAGGATGATCCATAACTAAAAAACCTAGGATCTGAAACCACCTGTTTCTAACCTTATCTATGTCCTCCTCGATCACCTCAAAAGTCCTCCTGTTTCTTTCTTTACACAACCAAAAAAAAAATAGCAATAGGAATGAGGGCCACATGAGACCTTAAATCCTTCAAAGAATATAGAAGATGATTCATAAAAAGGTAGGGTGTGAAATCACCTGTTCCCCCATTCCCCTTGCTATTCTTTGTGAAAGAAAGAAACAAGAAGATTTTTGAGGGAGTGGAGAAGGATATAGATAGGGTTAAAAACAGGTATTCCACACTCTGGGTATTTTAGTAATAGGTCATCTTCTGTATTTTTTAGAGGATTTTGGGGACGTTATTGATATTTTAATTGACATGTAAATAATTTTATACATGAACTGATACCCTCTAGTTGCTTGTACTTAGTGGCATATTTCATTTTTTATTTAAAAGAAAAGGACTTATGGAACCTGAGGACATTTAACTTTTTGTCCTTTTTAAAGTTCTAATGTAACGAGTAGCGACCCTTTTGGTGCCAGTTAACTATACTTCTTTTTCTCTTAAAAGTTTACTGTAACAAGAAAAATATTAACAAGATACGAACTCTAGTATAATATTGTCGATTTTAATCTTCAAATAAAAATGATGAGAAATGAAAAAGAAAATCAGAATAATTTAATCTTTTTTATATGTGAAAATTGTGATTGAAAGAAAGGAGGGTTTTAAATCTTTTATTGACCACTACATAAATCTCTAATGGTGATTTCCTTCTTCCTTTGTGGGATAAAGAGACAAAGAGAGGCTGCTTTAAGATGCTTGATTGAATCTATCTCACCTGTGACCAAACTTCCACAGAAGCTACTTTTCTTTGTTTTATCAGCTTTGGGCGTCAATTGCCCATTTAAGTATGGACTTTTCATTGTTGATGCTGATGTTAGGCTTTGTTTTTGAAAAATAGTGTGGTAGGCTTTTTATTAGTCTTTTTTTGGTTTTCTTTTTAAGGTGAAAAGAGATATTTCTTGCTTTGCTTATGTTATGTTAACAGAGTAATCATTTTTGTAGTCATGTGTAAATTCCTGAACTTAACTGATTATCTAGTTAAACTCTAAACAGATTTTTCTCAATAATGAACACACTTTGACATCTATCAGGTTAGAACGTCAACACAAAACATGGACAAAGTCCAACAAAGAAATACCTCTAATATTGATGTGTATAGAGTACTCTTTTCAATGTTCTGATACGTCATTCTATACCTTTGCCTTCTGGAGGCCAATTATTTTATGATGTGTGACCTTTTTCTTTTTGATTTTGATGAATCAATTATTTATCTTGATTTTGTATAAAATCTTGTGTTTGTTTCCACAGAGACAAGAGATAACATTTGACTACAACTATGTAAGGGTATTTGGGGCTGCTGCCAAAAAATGCTACTGTGATTCCCCACATTGTCGGGGTTACATAGGTGGTGATCCACTCAATTCTGAAGTAATTGTTCAAGGTGATTCTGATGAAGAATATCCTGAACCTGTAATGCTTGAAGATGATCAACGTAGAGATTCACTGAGGAGACCAATATCTAGAACCCATTCTCCTGATGGTGCTGAATTGCAAGTGACAGTTAACATTAGAAAAGAGAGTGAGAAAATGTTTAATTCCAGAACTACTGTTCAACAAGTGGATAATACCACAGGAATTGAGGATTCTATAGATCGATCTGCATCTGCCAGTTCCCAATTGCTAAGTTCTGTGGAATTGGAGGATTCACAGGGAAAACTTAAATCACCTACTCAACTGGAAGAAGTTTCCCTGCCGACAGAAGATGTAACAAGCAAACCCATAGGTGCTGCCGATCAGCATGGAATTTTGATGGATGTCGAGAAAACAAACAGACTTTCATGTCCTACTCATGCGTTTGAGGTTTCTTGTCCCAGTTCGATGCTTAGCAAATCGTCATCTGATGAAATTGATGCTAGCAAAAAGTCCAAGACATCAGCATTTGAAGACAAGCGAGTTTTGCCAAAATCACATCCTCGTCTGAAAACTTCTAGATCATCTGGTTCTGTTAAGAAAGGAAAAAGTAGTAGCAGTAATTCTACTGACAAAAACAAAGTTCAGGTGATGATGAGCAACAAATCCCAAGTGATACCTTTAAAACCCAGAAAATCAATTGAAGGTTCTTCTGGTGGCCATGTTGAAACAGGTTAGTGTAAATTAATTGATTTCTTTGAGAACTAAAATATCACAAGGTTATTATCCATGGTGGTAAATGTGTTCTAATAATTGCAGTTGAAGAGAAACTCAATGAGCTTCTGGATGCCGATGGAGGAATTAGCAAACGGAAAGTAAGTAACAACTTAATATTTTCCCCAGGTAGTTATCTAGGTTGGGTCTAATAAACAAGGGAGAAAAATGGTGTTGGTTCAATAATCATTAATCTAGCAAAAGAGGCAATATTGTCACAAGTTTCCGCCTTTTACTACGTCTTCTGTTTGGTTTTGTTGTTCTTTCATCATTTTCTGTATATAGCAGGATGTGCCTGTGTAACCTTGAAATTCAGGACAAAACTTGATGTTTCTTATATTAGAGGAAATTCTAGTGTATTTGGTGCTTCGACTATCTCCAGATTTTTCATTTTGTTATTGTCCTGCTCTATATGGCTATTGCCAAGGCCTTCTGTCATTTCATTTGCTCTATCCAGTATCAGTATAACTCTTGTCTTTCTTGTATTTTGACTGGCTTTTATGTCTTGTCTGTGAATCAACATTCCATGCTTCTCATGTGTTTTGTTCGTAAAACAGGAGGCTCCTAAAGGCTACTTGAAGCTTCTGCTTCTCACTGCAGCCTCTGGGGATAGTGGCAGCCGCGAAGCAATTCAAAGGTTGTGTGAGATTTTTCCCTTGGTTGTAGTTCATGGATACCATTATACATTGGTCAACCATGCTATACTCATATTACCTGTCTATTAATTTCTGATTTGATTAGCATATTTATCTTGCAGCAATCGAGATCTTTCAATGATCCTTGATGCACTTTTGAAAACAAAATCCCGAGTTGTACTGACTGATATAATCAACAAAAATGGTATGATTTTTCACTTTAATCGTTAGCACTAAATCAACTCCTTCCTTTTTTTAAACCAATGAGTGTATTTTTAGTATTTGCCTCATTTACATTAAAGGACAACTATTGCTTGGATTCCAGGTCTGAGGATGCTACACAATATGATGAAGCAGTACAGAAGGGATTTCAAAAAGATCCCGATACTTCGGAAGCTTCTAAAGGTGCATTACTTGGAAGTTTTTTATATTTGAGTACAGTATGATTCTCAGTTGCTGTTGGGTTGCTTTTAAGTTTTTTGGTTTCCAGTTCTTCAATCATCACATGTAAAAATTTGGTGCCCCTTTCAAGGAACCTAGTTGCATATCATCCCAAAGTAAGTTAGATAGGTCACCCAATGCTCCTGATATATGAAAGGTAAGTGGTTTCTGTAGAATTGCGCAAAAGTGACGGCGAATGAAACTTATGGTAGCATAAACACACCTTGTGTTAGATCACATGCTCATCGCTACATCTGTTCAAAGTCTTGATATTTTAACTATCAACTTGTAATAAAAAGTCTGAAAAGTTTTTGCTTAGAAAACTTCATATTTGCCATGACAAAAGTTCAAAGTATATTGGTAAACTCCCTGTTATGCTGTGAGTGAATGGATATAGCAACACTTTCAGAAGATTGTTACGTGGAATTTTTTTAGATTATAGCATAGGCTCTTCTATTATGTTGCTACTTCTGTATTTGGTCATCTCCTCAACCTTTTATGTTTGGTTGGTGGCATACTGAGACAAATTCATTTTGCTAATAACTATTATAAATTTTTTACATATAGTTCAGATTTTCATGTGTCAGGATGCAATATGGATGGATGTTAGTCATTTTGCCTTAAGCGTGCCTGTGCAGATGCATGCAACTTCATGTGTCTGTATCCATGGTTTATTGAATCGTATAACTGTAACAATCGTTGCAGTAGGAATGTAAATCCATTATTCACTTAGTTTATATTCCATCGGTGTTGTGCACAAGGTTGATTATCTCTAAATAGTCAATTGAAGAATGTAAGATAGATTTCCTGGGAAGTTAATTGTGTTGGTTGGAATTAGGGGCTGAATTGGAGCTTGCTGGCTGGGATCTTTGCAAATGATCATGCAAACTTTCCCTAGGAAATTATTTACTTTTTAATATTCAGAGGATATGACTAACTGTATTTTCTTCAGGTTTTAGAGTACTTGGCATTGGGCGAGATAATTAAATTGGAGCATATTAGTGGAGGTCCTCCTTGTCCTGGAATGGAGAGGTTAGATTAATTACCCAACTTTTCTTTTTCTCTTTGTTTTCCTTCTTTTTTCTTTTCATTTTAATTTCTTGGATGGGTTTTCCGTTTCTTTTTCATTTTGATTTCCTGGATGTGGGGAAATGGAATAGATGCTGTCTTTGAAAATACCTTTCCTATGAAACAGCATAGCACTCTGCGCAAAGAGTCAGCAAACGTTTACAAAGGATCTTATAGTGTGTGCACATTCCTATATATATATAGTTCTATATATAGGGTTTAGACACATTCCTGAAAAGTTTTTTCTCCATGCAGCTTTACAGATTCAATCTTGTCACTGACAGAGCATGATGACAAACAGGTACTTATCCATCTTTTGATGATTTTTCTTTTAAGTTTGAAGTATCATATTGGATTCTTTGCAGAAAAAGGGTGAAAAAATGTATTGCCTAGGAATTTGCTTCGATTTTTTTTTTGTTAAGTACTTCATGCCTTCTTTTCCTCTATTTTTTAAGGTGATTACTGAATGCATTTTATTGCCTAAAGATCTGAGTTATAATATACTTATTTGGAGCCAGGTTCATCAAATTGCAAGGAACTTTCGAGACAGATGGATTCCAAGAGCTTTTAGAAAACATGCTTACATGGACAGAGATGAAGGCAGAATGGAACTTCACAGAGCTCCAAATTACAGCAGGGTTTCAGCATCTCATAATCATTGGCAGGATCAGGGTGTAAGGCCTACAGAAGCAATAGACTGCATCATGCAAATAAAGGCTATAACTTCTGTTGTTAGTGCTCCCGTTCATGATATCTTTCCCGAGTCTTGTGTCAGTGCTTGCCAAAGCAATGGTACCAAAGTACGAAAGCGTAAAAGCCGATGGGATCAACCAGCGGAGAAAAACCCAGATTCAAGTTCTCCTCAGGGCAAGGAACGTAAGATTGAGTCAGGGTTGCCTCAGCAAATTGCATCCAACCAGTTAACAGTTTCAAGTGAGGCAGTACACAGTCGGCTAGCCAATGTGAGCCGAGTTGAGAAGGATGGACCCAGCTGTCATCAGAACTGCTGTCAACAAGATGAACCTATTATTTCTGACAATGGAAGGCAGAATATGCAGGAGGATATCCCACCTGGATTTTCTGCTCCTTCTAACCCACCTCCAGTTTCATCTGCTAATCTTTCCTACCTTAAGTGTCCACCGGATGTGGTTGTTGTGCATCCACAAAAGAAATTTAACTCCCGTTTTTCTGTCTCATATGGAATTCCATTGACTGTTATGCAGCAGTTTGGCTCACCGCATACTGAAATTTCAGGGAGTTGGGCTGTTGCTCCAGGCATGCCTTTTCATCCCTTTCCTCCTTTACCCCCATTTCCTCCTGGGAAGAAAGAGCCTTCAGCTTCTTGTGCTGTTAACTCTGTGACAATCAATGAACATAAAGAAGGTGGACAATGGCTAAGTTGCGGACCTCCAACTTGTCTTGTGGATAACAGGACAAGCACAGCTGTTACCTACCAAGGAGATGTAGATGCTCCAGGTGTCAACACTCGAAGAGCATTTAAGCGAATGAGAGGATCCTCTCAGGACCTGGGAAGGAGGTACTTCAGGCAGCAGAAGTGGAGAGTGCCTCCGTGGATACGGAACGGATTGGGAAGCACTGGAAACAATACAAAAGGTGGGACAGGCAACATAGATGTAGGAAATGTAACAAATCAGCCCAGAGATTCTTTTGTTCACAGGCCATAAGCTGTAGAGTGGAGAATTCTGGCTATAATTCTCATCAAAAGAACTAAATCCAACATTGATTTATAGAAAAAGAAATTTACCCCATAGTTTGAATGTATCCTCGTTTCTTTCCTGGGTTTAATCTTAGTTAAAAATTAGATCCAGTTTCAGGGTTACAGTCCCTGTGCCTCAGGTGCTATTTTGGTGAGGGAAGGAAGGAAGGCGCTTCAATTTGGCCGTATGCTATTGTGGATATTGAAACATTCATTCGCCTCAAAGAGGTAGGTTTTCTTTTGTATCATCTTGTATTAGAACATTTCAAGGGCTTAGGATCATTGGAATAAACATTGGTCAACATTTTGGCCAGTTCACCATATTTTTTAATTTATACCATGATTTTGGAAAATAATTTGTATATGCAGATTTTTCTTTTACATTTAGTTGGAGTATTTGCAAATTGAGCTATAATCTGTAGCTTTACTTGCAGAAACTAAAAGCTTCTTTGATTTAATTGGCTAGAGCCTAAATCGTTTTTGGTAACTTTTCTCTTATATACATATATATTATACTTTTGACAACAATATATATAACTGTATAATAAAACTGTTTACATAAAAACGAAATCTTTTGTATGTACTGTTTTTATAAATATAACTCTTTATAATATGTATAACTATTTAAGCAAAAACAGTTTATACATATATACAAAAAGTTCATATGTATATATATATATATATGTGTATGTGTGATTGCTTAAAGAGACTGTTATTACTGTTGACACTTGAAATCTGTTTCCAAAAGATATGTATATCATTCAATTCTTTCTTTTAGATATAACATAAAACATATGTTATTAATTAGATCACACATGCATATTTTAATCATAATAAAACTTTATATTGAAAACATACAGTATGCTTCCAACTGACAATAAAAAAGAAAAAATACTAATTATTCAACCAATAAATAAATACTTAAAAGCAGTAAATGACATGTTTAGTTACATATAACTTTACTATGGGAGTAGACTGTAAATTACAAAAATAACCTTTACAATGCCTGATACATAAATATCCCCTCCCATTACTTTTCCTTGAGTTAGTTTTCAAGCATTTTACTTTTGAAGCTTTTCAATTAAAATTCCTTAGTGAGATTGTCAAGAAAGCATGACATGGGAATGCCCTGACATGTAACATGAAAAATTAAATCACACGAGTAGTAGACTTTGAAAAAGATAGAATCATTCACTTTGACCTAAGTTGCAGATTAACAAAGGAAACATAAGATATTATTGTTTTGTTAATGATAAAACCAAGGATTGCATTGGCATTCTTGTATTAAGGAGACCTTCAAGAATCCAAAGAACAATGCATTTTCCAGGGAAATCATGATTTCTGGAGAGCAAAAAATTATATGTAACAATTTTATGGAGAAGGAGAAGTTATATATGATTCCTCATCAATATCTCTTTAGCATACAACGGATATGAACAAACAACCAGGTTTTTATTAGTGTCTTGTACTTTCTCCAGCCATTGAAGTACTTGCCAATCACCTTTTTGTAACTAGGCCTCTGTTGCACCAACGTCCAATACTCTGAGATGTTTGGCCTGTTGCTTATGTACTCGTCTTTCATATCCAGAAGCACTAAGCGAGCCAGCACTGGAATGAGCATCAAGTCTGCCTTCGTGAACTCTTCCCCTGCTAAATACGCTGTTTCATTCAGCTTCCTTTCCACTTCATCAAGGAGTCTAACCAAATGTTCTTTGCTCCTCCTCAACACCTCGGGATCTTTCAGTTTATCCTCCATTTCGTATGCCTCTCTTAGCTTTCGATGGTATGCACTTGCTAGGTCAGGAGATTCAGCCATCCGAGCAATCACTACCCGCCTCAAGAACTTAGAAACAAATATGCGATGCTTCTCAGGGATGTGGTAAATTGTGAAAATCTTGGGTTCCCACTCTCTTATCTTATGCATCCATTCAACAACTTCTCTGCTACTAACACTGACATCATCTGCACCAGAAGAGATCACAGCGATTCTTTCGATATATCTGCAAATTAGGTACCACTTTAAATTCTCCTCTCATCAATTACAAAACCTCTTTTTGTAAACAAATTTAAATCATGAATGTCCTCACATTGCTGTTGATGATAGTAAATGCCTTAATAGTCACTGAATGCAAGTGAGGTAGAATCCCAGATTGCAGATAGAAAAAGAAAAGTAAAAGAAAAAGATATAGCCTTCTTGCGGATGTTAGAAAGTGTTCAAGCCTGAATTTGCTTCATATGCATCTTAACTTCCTATCTATGCTCACTAAGAAAAATTAAAAGAAGGTCAGACATACTCTATTATCTCAATTGCATCGAAGATGATGGTCGAACCATTCTGGAAAACAGGGAGTTTTGCATTTGGATTCATTTTAAAGAAGGAGGAGTCCATGTGCTTGCCTGTAATAGGGTTGACATGGTATGATGTGTAGTCAATGCCTTTCTCTTCCAAAGCAAGTCTCACCCTTTGGCTGTCCAAAGAATATGGGTGATGGTATAGCTGCATATC
Organism: Carica papaya; assembly: GCF_054855325.1. NCBI lineage: Eukaryota > Viridiplantae > Streptophyta > Magnoliopsida > Brassicales > Caricaceae > Carica > Carica papaya. Next base: position 28,589,986 of record NC_142309.1, read on the forward strand.
TTTGAAGATCAAAAGTTACCAGTAATGGGAAAAGTAGAGGACTGTCGGTTTTGGGTGTAGTTGACAAATGAATTGCCCAAAAGAAAAGAGTAAGAATCCTGCAAAGTTAAGGGCTCTTCTCATAACCGATATAACAGGAAAGAACTTGAAGCAAATATTCGTTTAGATTAATGGATGAAATCGTATGCAAAGGTGACACTATATAATCATTTAAACTCAAAATCAAGACAAAATCCTGCAGTGCTAATAAGCATGAAAATACAAATTAACTTATCATCATCCATCAATATCAGATTCCAACATTGGCAATTCAAAGAACAATGGCATTCCCTCCAGGTTTAGAATTGAGACCAATAACTCAGGAATAAAGAATCCCAGGTTCTACCCAAAAAAAAACCCATCACAATAATTCAATTGAAACAAAAAAGTGCAGAAAATAAAATTTGAGATTCTAAAATTATGAAATACTCAAATGGCACGGGCTTTCATTAAATGAATTCAAAAGGGATAAATGCCGACAACAATTTTAACTTACTTAAAATTCTAACTAAAACAGATTAAGTGGGATCAATTCGAAGTTCCTAAAGTTGAAAAGAACTAACAATATATATATATATATATAGAGAGAGAGAGAGAGAGAGAGAGAGAAAATCATGAAAAGAAAAACCCAAACAAATTCTAACACTAACTACACTAGGAAGTTTCTAGCAAAAAAAAAGAAAAAGTAGAGATGAAATCTATGATTAAACAAACAGTTGAGAACCAGTAAAGAACCGACATAAAAGAGAAAGCACGACGACCCATCTGGTAAAAGAAACAGTTAAAAGTATAAACAGAGAGACTTACCCAGAAAGTTGAATTGAAGAAAGACAGAGGGCTTCAGGGATTTGCGCAGGCAAATAGAAAGAAACCCTCCTTCCTTATATTGCATATTAAATAAAAGTATGCGTAAAGGTAAAACCTACAGTGGAAGGAGAACGAGTGGATCCAAATTGGAAAGTGCTGAAATTTTTCAAGTTGGTAACTTCCCTGACTGGACTGAGAGGAATCTACCCATACGATCGCGCGCAGGCTTACTTGCTTCGCGATTCGCACTCAACGTACTCGCTCGCTTCACTTGACACGTGTCCGGCATCTCTTAGTCGCCACTTTCCACATCTTCAGAGAGAAAAAAAAAAATCTCCGAATATATAAATTAATTACTTACCACTTTAATTTAAACCCCATGAATAGATTAGAAGAGCCTTATTGGGGGATATTAGGTTCAAATTATGTTAATATTCGAAATTAAATCGTAATCATTCTAAATAATTGCAATTAATTAGGTAATTTGAATTCTAATTTCGACGTTGTTCTTGATTGGCCGACTTAATTAAGTTTGATTAACCTCAAATTAGTTCCATTGCAAAAGGTGCGATATAAAAAATGGAGGTCTGACGTGTCATTAAGCAACTGCCACCACTAGATTCGCGCATGTCAACAACCAACTCTTCTTAAAACTGTCATGGGCCCCACATCATGGTTTTAGACATATTTTTAATAGTTAAAAAATTATAATTATAAGTAAAATAGCTTTTTAATTAATACAAGCTCTAAGCATTTTAGCAAAAATTATATACATATATATATATATATTTATTTACCTTAATTTGATAAAATAAGAGCTTTGAAAATAAATGATAAATTTTATGTTAACAAGTTTTCTTACAACTAATAATATGTGGGGGGAAACAATTATTGTTATTATAGTCGATAATAATTTATATTGTCGATAATTATCTATCCTGATGTGAGATATAATAGGTCTCGCGTACTTATTTAATTATTTAAAAAGTTATAAAATTAAAAAAAAAGTAATAAAAAAAATCTTTTTCTTCTATTATTTCAAAAGATCAACGAAGAAGGCATTAAAAAATTAGTATTTTTAGTGTTCATGGAGAGGGAACAAGACAAATTTTTTTTCGTTTGATATTTTTAAGAAAAAAATAATAATATTAATTAAATATTTTCAAAAATAATTAATATCTAAATAGAATAACTTTATTTATTAATAATAAAATTAATACTTATTGTATTGATAATTGTCATCTCATTCATTAAATATATATATACATTAATAATAATTTATTCTGTTATTTAAATAAGATGTTATATGAACATAATTATTGTTCTAAATTTAATTAAATACTAATTTAATAATCCGTTCGAACTATTTGATATGAAATTGGTTAATAATTTAATTTAAGAAAATATATATATATAAATACACACACATAACTACTTGGTGAAAGAATTATTGTAATTCATTTTATACTAAACTCTTTTTATGAAATTAACATGTTTGAATTATTTAAGATATAAAAAATATTCAAGTGTCTTAAATATAATAAAATATGATGAAATAAATTAGTAAAATTATAGATAATATTAAAATTACACTTGTATTTTTGTATTTTATATTTTATATTTTAATCGTGTTAATGTGCAATTCAAATTATGACCTTGTAATTAAATAACATTTTCAATTAATTTTAGGAAAAAAAAATCTCATTTTTAATTAAATATAATATTAATTATATTGAAAAAAATCAGCCGAAAAGAAAAAGATGGTATGGTTCATCCTCGAGTCTACGGTCTTGGTGTTGGACCCGTTATGGGCCGTGTCAACTCGGTCTCGTTTTCAACTCAAACCGACTTGTATTACTGGAAAATACCAACCGTTTGATTGTCTTACCCAAAGAAACGACCGCCTTAATTAATACAAACAGACGGCTCTGATGAAGAAGGAAACGACCGTCTGATTGAATTCATAATTCTTTCCACATACGAGCGCACCCCGTTGCAACGGGAACATTAATAAAATCAACTCTTCCCCTCTTACGGTCTTTTTCCCCTGAGTTTCGGGCTTCTTTCCCGGCTGAGCATCGGCCGTATCGGATTTTTTCCAGCTTACCCGAAACAACATGGCCGACACTCCGTCGCGGGCACCCATTTCCACCGTATCAGACCCAGATGCGACTCAGTATTGGTGTTACCACTGCAACAAACGGGTCTCCGTCGAAACCCTAGCCAATCAACCTGACGTAATTTGCTGTGAATGTAAGAACGGCTTCGTTGAATCAATCCAATCGATTCCGGCTGCGTCTTCGGCTCCGCCATCACTGTCTCCAGATCGGGCGGATGATCCGTCTTTTGGCTCCCAGTTCCTTCAGGTGCTTCGCTTACTTGCACAGGCAGCGCGTGACGAGGACGCGTCGCCTCCGCCGCCTCAGGATCCCCAATCCGAAGACGATTTTTTGAGAATCGAGCTTAATGGATGGGACAACGATGAAGAAGAAGAAGAAGAAGAAGAAGAAGAAGAGGACGAGGACGAAGACGAAGAAGAGGATGCCAACCAGAACGACGAGAACAGAGGCGACCAGCAAGTAAATGGGGACGGAGAAGGAGGACATGATCGATCTGATAACGAGAATGAAAACGAAGAGAACAGAGACGATGACGATGACGATGATGAAGAGGATTTGAGGAGAAGGCGGCGCGACGTGCTCCGACTCCGGATCCGGGACTTCGCTACCCGAGCGAGGAGCGGGCGAAACCGGATCCTGGACTGGGCTGAGATCTTGATGGGACTGGAAGACAACTCGATTGAGTTCCGTCTCGAGGTGCCGGAGTCGGACCGTTATATAGGCAATCCAGAGGACTATGTGGACGCGGCAGGATATGAGGAACTCCTGCAGAACTTGGCGGAGAGTGACGGTGGCAGGAGAGGGGCTCCACCAGCTGCTAAATTGGCTATATCGGCCCTGCCGACGGTGGAGATTGCAACGGAGGCGGACAGCTTGGTGTGCGCTATATGTAAGGACATGGTTAGTTTCGGCGAAATGGTGAAGAAGTTGCCGTGTGGACATGGGTACCATGAGGATTGCATCGTGCCATGGTTGGGCACGAGGAACTCTTGCCCAGTTTGTAGGTTCGAGCTGCCAACGGATGATCAGGAGTACGAAGAGGAGAAGAACAGGAGAGCCAAGGTGCCTGTCGGTGGTGCTTCTAGTTCCGGTGAGGAGAACTCGAGCTCAGGTTGACTGTGAAATTGGAATGGGTACTTCCGAATTATATGCCTTTTCATTTTTCAAAAGCACAAAAACAAAAAACTTTTATCTCCAGCTTTCCGTTCCAAGTTTAAATTGTTGATGGACTTTTGGTTGCTTAATTACTTGTGGCTGAAGAAGTGAGCTTCGTCTCTACTTGCCTATGAATGTAAATAATATTTACTCCCTTTTGGACTTTGTTGACTGCTTGGTTTCAAATTGTTTCCATACCCGTATGTACAGTTGGACTGAAACTTCAGGAAATTGAAGTGAAAGTTGTTCCTTTTCATGATTTGGTAATCGTTGCCGTAGGTTGTAAGGCCAGAGTAGTGGTACTTGTATGGAATGTGTGGTATTTGTCTAGTTTAATAAAAAATTTTGTTTGATAAAGTTCTTTAGTATTTCTTTTTGGTTCAAGCTTTCTGAGATGCTGTACTATTCTTAGCCCTATAATGTAAGCATGGTTTATGAAGAGACAATGAATCTTAATACATTTTCTATTTGATTTACTTTTTTGCATATTTCACGAGAAAGTGAAGGAAAATGGGAACAGAAAAAGATACCTAGGAGATATTTTTGCAGCTTTTGTTAAGGTTTTCTATATTTTTGCTGTTGTTAGGATTTTGCTTTTTCCGTCTTGTGGATAAGTAGTTCTTTTTTTTTTTCAAAAAAAAAATTGGAAATCATGATTGGATTGACTATTTATGAGGTTCCTTGTGTTTGCATATTATAGCCTGCTGTTGTTAGTGGTGCCACTATTTATTATAATCAATCAGTTGTCGGTACTTGTAGTTTTATGTGGTGTGACCCCACTTGATTAGCAGTTGTGTCTACATTTTAGTTTCCTTTGTCGTGAGAAATACGCAGTTTTTTCACCAGATGATGCTGGACAAAATAGGAGTTTTCTAATCCTAGAATTGGATGAAATTTAGACGACTCAAGGAAAGGAGAAGTTTCAGAATGAAAGATTGATATTTTTCTTGTTTGGATAACTCAGAAATAAGAAAGTAAGAAAAAAGATAGATTTTGGTAAGGTTTTGTTTAGTTTACTTGTATAAACAAACAGAAAGAATTAATTATAAGAATATTGCTCGATGATAAAGTAATAGAATGACAAGCTGATAGTTAAAAATAAAAACAATAAGTTGTTAAAACTTCTGACTCTTTTCCTTCTCGTTTTCCCAATTTGAGAGAATGAGGAAACTGAAGTTTAAAAGCAGAAGTTAGTGATGCTTCCTTCAATTTCCTCGCTCATTTTATGTTTTGTTCAAATAAGTAAAACATTGGTGACTGCTTTTGTTCAAATAAGTAAAACATTGGTGAGTGTTTCATTTGTTTTTGGGGTAGTTTTTCTCTCCCCTAAATCTGACATAGAGTAAAAGCTACAGGGTGCTTTGTTATTATTTTCTTTTAATTTAGGTTGATTAAAGAACTGCTTGAATTTAGGATTTTTTAGGATTAACTTTTCTTTTTCGATGGGAGTACTTCTATACATTAATGTGTCTTATTCAGGATTTGCATATATTGAAAAAGAGGAAGAACATTGTAATTTGCAGTGTTCATTTGAGATTTAATACAACTAAAGTAGAGAAGTTTCTCTCCAGATTCATGGTTAGCATCCAAAAGAATCAAGTCAGTTGTTTGATTAAGTTAACAATTACTGATCTGTTTTCTTTCACTCTGTACTTTTGTTTTGTGAAATTGATATTAGAACTTAAAACAAAAATTGCTACAAGTAAAGCAAGAGTCCCTGGGTAACTTAGCCCCATAGACTTTTTAGATGCAAATAAAAGGAGCTCAACTTAGGCAAGGATAACCTCCATGCATAGACAATATGGAGTGGAAAATGGAATTCTTGGAGGAGTCTGTGATCCCCTAGGCATAGTGGAAGACGGTGTGTGATGATTTTTCAAATTTGATGATTGAGTATTGTGGTTGTGCAAATTATGCTCATATACTCGAAGCACTAGTTGTAACTCTAATTGTAAATTTTACTCACGAAGAAGTCATAGTACAAAATTCTTTTACAAGTGATTGACTAGTATTGATGTCACTTTGTGCAGTCTAAACTGCTTTTGAAGTTTGGTCATCGAAAAATTCAGATTGATCAGATGAAGAAATTGAGGTTTGCTTCTATTTGTTCTTGTTAGTGTAAATATGAACCACTATTATTTACTGCCTATTTCTGTTGTTTTGTACTCATATTATCATCAAATGTAAGGCTAGTATACTTGTTAATCTAGCCATGTAGGCAAGCTAACTCTAGTGACAGACTATTAAAATTATTGTTTTCTCCAATCAGATGCTTACATTTTAGTGCTTCAGAATTTTTGGTGGGATAGAGGTGCGGAAAAGATATACTTGTGATATCTCTATTTTCAAAACTTGTGCTCTTTTATATTTTTATAGTAGCTTTAGATGATAGAATGAAAAGCCTTTTTGATAATGTTGATGACTGAAGATGTTATGCCACCATGTTTGATTTGTGATATAGGATATTTCTTTGTAGATTTTGTTCATGTTGTCCATTTTGTCCATGACATCTCTGTTACAAATTTATTAGGTCTATAACATACTGCAGTTGTTTGAATTTCATTTTGGTTACTACTTTTAATTCTTATGTAAATCCTAATATGCATGCTTAGAATATAATTTGTTGTCTTTGAGTTATTAACTTTGTCTCAAGTTTTTTGATGGTAGTAACTCAAATGCAATAAAGTTCCACATAATTTACCAAATTAGTCGTTGAGATTTGATATTTGTTACAGTTTGATTTATAATATTTTTCTTGGTTACAATTTGATCTATAATGCTTTCTATTTGTTTTAAAGATTTAGTTTTCTTGCATTTTTTAATGGAAAAAACTAAAATGATTAAACTATCTTCAGACACTTTAAGAAGTAGTTCAAAAGGTCTTTAATTAATTAATTAAATTAATAAATTAATAATAATTAGAAATAAGCCTAATATTATTATTAATTTATTAATGTAATTGATTAGTTTAAGTCATTCTTTTGAGTTGTTTTTTAAAATTTTGAAATATGATTTAATCATTTTTAAGTTTCCATTTAAAAATTGAAAGAAATTGGATGTTTGAGACAAATGAAGAACTTCAGAACCAAATTTTAAAGAAAGAAATATTAAGAGTCAAATTGTTATTAGTGTCAAACTTTGGGACTAATTTGGTAAATTTTTCTTAAATTGTAGAATTATATTCTACAAGTGCATATAAGACTAATAAGAACTGTGAATTGACCAGAACTTAATCGAGAAAGGAACCAAAAGCAATTGAAAACAGCAAATTGATACATTTTGTGCCATATGCATGTGAATGTATAAATACAGAATTGTAACACATGATTGCAGCATGCTAGCTTGCATGGTTTGGTAAAAGGTGCTCTAATTGTTTGTGTGTGTTCAATTATGAGGTAAAGTTACTCTGATGGACTATTTTGTAAATGGTCCTTCGAACATAAGATTTAATGAAAAGGTTTGGATCCTTACAATAATGCTACCGCTCCTGAGGTCTCTTTCATTATCGCACCTAGAAGTACCAATCTATGTTAATCAGCTTTACATGGGCACACTACAGGGATACATGTGTGTGAAGTTGCTACTCTCTGAACAGGTAGCTCTTGTGAATGAGGGAGGAGGTTTTTGTGACAGGGTATCTGTTTCTGCAGGTAGTTGTGCTCAGTTTTCCATTGAATCTCGAATCAGTTAATGGCTTTAGTCAGAATTTCGACTACAGAAGCATACATTTGGATTTAGCTAATAGAATCAGGTCTTCTTGAATATAATTTTCAGTGTCAAACTGATAGTACGGCAATGATGCCTGGATATTTGTGGTCGAAGAAGAGAGCTAGAAAATAGTTTGATGTTGTGTAATGAGCATTTGGCAAATGAAATTCTAAATGGGAACGGTTCAAATAGATGGAACTGTTTTCAGGTAAAATCCTGAAGTGATGATTCAAGTTTCTGGCACAACTCAATTTATCTGATAGTTGGGCAATCATGGGTAAAGTTTTTATTTGTAAATTTATGCGGCCAATCTTCGTCTCACCAGCCATTGAAAGGAGGATTGCAAATTGTGGAAATGCGAGAGGGGACGTTTGAAAGTCGCCCACAACCACATCAAGCAGTGGGATGGGTGAGAGACATGACAACCAAAAAGGTGAGAGAAATACTCCGTAACATTCCAACTGTGACTTCTCGTGGTTAAGTTGTTGGCACTTGGCAGCCAAGCCCAGTCGCTCAAGTTTGGTTTCACTCGTCTACAGACCGAAAGAAAGTTCAATTTAAAGATTTGCAACCTTTTCATTTACATATTAAATATATTTTTACATATCTATATTTTATATTTTGCATATATATTATCATACAATACACAATTTATTTCAATCTTAAACCATGGCAACGTATATGGTAGGGTTAATTTATGTTTTCACGGAGTTTAAATAACAAAAAACTTCAAATTTTGAAATTAACAATAAAAAACGAAGACAATTTTTCTTCTAACTCGAAACAAAAATCTCGTTCAGCACCGGATTGGGTGGGTAGATAATCAGAGAACGAGAACTTCATCTCTAAAATATTTGACCAAACCCCAAGTATCCAAAAAATCGACTCAGGTTCGCTCTCCAGCCTTGCCATTCTTCTGGAACAAATTTGTTCTCTCTTTTTCATCATAATCTCGCTAGTTTCAGCGAGAAAATTTATAAACAGGAACAGAGGTTTTACTTGTGTTCAGCTGTCAATTCTTAAGTTACTGTCGAACAGGGGCTGTCCAAAAGAGGGAACAAAGAGGGGGAAGCAAAGAAGGTCGGGGAAGGGGCTTGAGCAATATGACATCCAGCACAAGCACAGGCCAAAATGAAGAAACAATTCCTTAAAAATTTCTGTGATATATTAGGAAGACAAATTACAGCTACATGTACCAGTACTTCTATAGTTGCAATGGCCCCCTATAAGACACTGGAAAGGAAATAAGAAAATAACACAAAATTAAAACAATTAAACCTAATTTCTTTTTCTTCAGCAATTAATCTCATGAATCATATCACATCACAACTCCCCCTGTTTTATTCAGTTTAGATTCCCCTCCCAATCTTGTCAATAGGCTCATTTACTCTTTATGGACCATCTTCCGCAGTTGCAATCAGGTCAACTTGATGCATTTATGAACTTGATCTTGAGAGGAGAACAAGCCATGAGTGTTCTATTTCCATGGAGGCTGTTGATGATGCCTGTAGCCATATGCGTAGGACTCCCACCCAGCATCTGGTTCTTTCCTTTTCCCACCAACGGAACTTGAGGAAGCCTGTGAGCTAACTCTCAAATGGTCCTCCATCGACCTGCTTTGGCCAGCCATGAAAAGATGCCTCAAACTCCCAGGTTCCCTACTTCCTCCCTCAACTGCAAACCCAGTATTGAGATCAAAGCTAGGCCGTGAGGCTCCTGAACCATTCAAACCCGGGGGTGCACTAGTCATGCTCATGATGAATGGTGGCTGAGAATAAGTCGGCGGAACCACTGATGCAGATCCCACAATTTGAGGCACAACAGGAGCTCCTCTTGAATCCACCATATACGGGATTGGGCCACCAGGCCCATACAAAGTTGAAGAGAAAGACATACCGGGTGCTGCAGTTAGCCCATTGTATCCAAACACTGGAGAATGTGTATAGGACACAGCTGGTCCCAACCCTAGAGTGCCTCCTGCTCTTGCCAGGTTTGTATCCGCAGCAGGATCAACAGACTTCCCATTTGGCAAGGATGAAACTTGGGGAAGAAAATCCTTCCTACTGATTTCCACTTTCTTACCCAAGATTGAAATTGCAGGTTCATCTGATTTAGGTCCTACAAAGGCGCTTATGCTTTGCGAAGATCCCCCATAACGGGGCCCTTGATCAGAAGAATCAACATGAACGTTTGGTCTGTCATTCAAATCAATGTTCCTCAGTGAAGGCTGCAGTGATGATGATGAGGAAACAGGAGAGGGACTGCGGTGACCATTCCGATTGTAAAAGATCCGTCCCTCCACTCTTAAATCAGAAGGTAGTGCATCACCATCATCACTGGTACGATTCAAATCTAATTTGAGCCTCTCTGATCTCTTAGGGCTCATTTCCAGAGAGGATTCTGCCGATTGAAGGCCAGACGAGACAGAAATTTGCTTTCCTGACATCAGATCTACAAGTTTATCATCTCCACCCTCGGCCACATTCAGATCTATGTCGAGGCAACCCAGCCTTGCTTTTAAACTATTACCAGCGTCCCCTGTAGAAAGAACCTTATCCCCACAGGATGGTCTACGTGGAGATGCCGGCCGAAAAGCACTGGTAGCAGCAGATCCTTTCCATCCAAGAGCTCCCTCAAACTGCAATGGGGCAAAAGGCAACCCTGGAGCTCCTACCGGCCTTGAAGCAGAAGCAACAGGAATTGGGGTCGAGATGGAATTCACTGTATGATCCATTTCATCAGAACAAACTTCTTGATTCAGATCAAAGTCACACATGCTTTTCTCTGTGTTAATTTCTGGTTCTTGGATTGCTTCTGTGACTTGAGAGGACTCAATATCATTTATACCATTTTCGGGCCCTTGGTCGAGATTTCCTGAATTTATTACATGAACCTGGCCCCCCGGATACTTCTCAGCACCATGATTTTGTCCAAATGGCATTTCCTTTTGTGGCATCTCATTGGCTAGATCCTGTTTTCCATTTATAGACTCTGGGCTACCTGGCTGCCTAATTCCATCAGAAATTTTCTCTGATGAGCTGCAAGATGGTTCTCTATAATCTATGACTTCTCTCTCCACTTCTTGAGCAACTTTTCGGGCTACTTCCAAAGCATCTACAATTCCATAGTCAAGTTCAATATCAGTAGTTTGGTTGTCAATCACATCAGTAGTATGATTATCAATTGCTGTTCTAGAAAAAGAGGAACAACTTCTCATATTCTTGCCACCATCACTACTAGTATGCTCTTTATCTTCATCAGTTGCTTCAGAGTCTTCCATCCTGGAATAAGTGTCCAATTCTTCAGATTTCCCAAATGCATAGTCCTTTGTAGAGGAATCCGGCAAAATATCAGAAAGGCATTCACCACCTAGATTTGTCACTGACAATTGTTTGCCGCGAGTGTTTGTAACTCCTTTATCATCTAACCCACTGTTTGGCTTGCAACTAAGTGGCTTCACCTCACTGGCACCATCTTGCTTGTGTACAAGAAGTCCTGCCTCTGCCTCCTGAGGTCTTGCAACATCAGCATCAGATGACCCAACTCCAGGTTCCACTATACTAGAGGCAGAAGCTGCAATGCCCAATTTGTCAGAGAAACCACTAAGCTTAGTTGCCTGCTCATAATCTTTAGAAAATTTATCCAACTCTAAAGCATCTGACTGCCCCTCAACACTGCCTTGCTCTGTAAGTGAACAACTACTAACCTCCACAGGAATAATTTCTGCCATGGTACCTACTGGGATTTTTTCCTTTACAGAAGGGCTTTCACGAACAGCATTTGCCACAAGAGATGAACGCAAATTATCAGAAGCCATATCCTTGGACACAGGACTGTCTAAATCCATGCCCGACTGGAGCTCATTTTTCTCAGTTTGAGCCTGTATTTCTTCACCCCTTTTAGTTCTAAGATCTTCCAAGTGTTCTAGTCCTAAATTTTCAGCTTTTGGAACTTCTACTGCAAGACTTTCTTCTCCAGTGCTTTGTTTCAGAAGAGGAACATCAGAAACAGAACACTCCAGCCTGCTACTTTCCTCAGCAAGCATCGCATGGACTTTAATCACACGATCACAATAAGCACCAGCACCCTCACTATTGTGCTGAAGAACAGAATCACTAACTCTATCCTGCTTCCAGCTATCAAACAATGCCCTTGCTATATCCTGAACCTGAGAGCTGCTGGAACCAACAAGACTCTGGACAGTAATCCAGACCCCTGAAGAAATGGACCTTTCATCGTCTATATGGAGGTTTTCAAGTGCCCGTAATACTGCGACAATTGACTCCTCTACTATGCTGTCAGCTGAATTGCTAATAAACCTCTGGGCATCCTTAAGCCATCTATCAAGATACGAGAGTCCATCTAACTGAATAAAAAGATCAAGGCAATTTTTGTTCTTTGTGGCAGCAATTGTGCTTGCAACAGCAGCCCATTGTCTGGTTGATTCAACAACATTCTTCACAATACATTCTCTATCCTTCTGCATAATAGCCACCAGTTCCTCAACACGAGAAGGGAGAGTAAGGCCATCTTTTATCTCAGTCAGGGTAAAGAAATCTTCAAGTGTCATAGTGCTTCACACGCCAGACCTCCAAGCATTTAAGAAGTCTTTGTGATATGCTGATAGTTTTTCTTCCATCCGTGAACCTTCAGAATAGTCTTTGTGATATGCTGATAGCTTAGCATTTTGCTAAGCTGCCCTGCAGAACATGACAAAATGCAGCTAAGCATACAGCTTTAGACTGAATTGTAGAGTAATAATTTAAAAGAAAAATGTCGACTGAGAAGTTCAACCAAGTTATTTTCTATTTATCCACAAAACTAACTCCATATCTCGTATTGCAAACTAAGCTAGTCCTCATATATTCTCCTCACTATGTAAACTCTTCTATTTAAATTCACAGTTTAATACAAGACAAAGTGAATGCTGAAATTTGATAAGTATTCATGCAAGTTGAGAGGATTGCATCTGTCCATGTATCTAGCCTATACATTCCTCTGCAAAATTCAAGCTCTAAAGTCAAAGGAACTTTTTTGCGGTCAAATTATCATGCACAAATAATCTAAAAAAAGTAACAAAATTACGTTACAACAAAATAGCGGCATCATAATCAGAATAACTCACTGGCACAAGTTTCAAGGTTATGGATGAATAATTTAATGTGAATTCAAATTGCAAAACAAATCGCAAAACAATGTAACTAAATAAATGGCAAGAGATGTAGCAGGTAAAACTATCATCAATTGACTCAAAAATCTTGCCAAAAGCAACAAAGTTAAACTTTATGAAACATTTATATGCTCTCAGCTGAGATTAAAATTATTACACTGACCTTATGAACCTTAGATGGAAAGAAACTAGAGATAGACCAAGTCAACGGAGAACAAACAATAACTTCACTGCTAATTTTAACATTAAAGCTCTTATAGCTGTCATTCACCAGGACAACATTTTATGCTGGTCCAGGGAGCAAAATCAAGTGCTTGGCTAAAAGTTTTCAAGACTTGGTTTACTTTCCATTTTAAGTTTCCCCATTATACAAGTTTCCCGGTCAATGGTACAAGACCAACCTCATGTCTTGTATATGAGGCTGTTTATGCAGAGCAGATTGATACCCTACACGAGAGGATTTGGTCCTTAGAATAAATTATCAGTTTAGAATAAATTATCAGTTGTTCACATTTTCTAGATGTAGATATAAATCTATTGGTCAACTGTCCTGCAATTAACCAACTACATACTTAGGGATGAAAACATGACTCTCTTCTTGGGTGCAAATTACTATTGCCAAAATGACACAAGGAAGACACATGCACTGATCTGCACACCCTCAATCACAGAAACAGACACCTTTTGTTCTAAAAAAATTGAAAACAATATAATAGAGCATCTCCCATAACAGATACCTCTCCCCTCATGCAAGCGAGCGAGAGAGATAGAGAGAGATAAAAGTATGGATTTAGGTGATAAAAGGAAAGACCTTCAGAAATGGACAATCAATTTTCAGTTCCAATTTATGTTTATGAACCTATTCAAAAATAGACTGCAGGAGACTTCTCATCTGTCAAGCAGAAAGCATGTATTTGGCACTTTGCATCCAACTCAATTAGAACATTTTAATAGCACATCTCATGAGAAATTAATAATCAAGGGTGCATGTTATTTTGAGTGGATAATCTATTAATACCTCTCAACTTCATGATCATAGCTCTATTACTGCATGTCATAAACCATACAAACATAGCAGCACAAGACTGTAGGTTAAATAAGTTGGGTGCAAGACCCAAACAAAACACAAAGCCCAATATGACCCTAGATCACGAGCAAGAAACCAAGGCAGTTTAATTATTAAGATTATGGAGAAAGACATGGTACTTGACCTGAATTGCCTTAAAAATTAAATGATTATCAATAAGATCCTAATTAAGGAGGAAACTCTAGATCCTTAAGAGCAATTCTATAATTAAATAATGTCAACCAAATTGAGTTAGAACCCTTCTGATAATTACTTCTCCGGAGGCCATGAGACATGTTATAAGTTAATAAATGCACCACAAGATGAGAAGCTTTTGCAAACTAGATCTAATATTAACAATTTACTTCTTTGAAGTCCCCCTCCCCCCAATCACCAAATCAATTACATTCTTCTTCAAACAATAGGAACACCTATCATATATTCTTCCAAACTACATTCAATGAGGATAGATAGATCCGTAGAGAGATAACCAGATGAATAGACACATACATATACATATAGAGAGAGACAGAGAGAGCCAGGGAGAAAAAGAATCTGGAGAAGGAAACTAGAAAACAGATCAATTGATAGTAAGCACTTTCACAAAAAGTGAGTGCTTTCCACAGGAATAAATGGAGACTTAGAGTGTCACCAAGATGCTAATTTTTCAACAAATAGAGTACTTTTCCACCTTTGAATTGTAAAAGTTCGTCAAACGTGGTAAATTTTACATCATTTAACATCTAGCAAAGAACTTACCCTAGCCTGTTCATGAAAATAATTGACACTAAGTCTAAGAAAAAGTGCAGGCAAGAAAAGAGAAGTTCTAGAAAGAGGTAAAGATTATTGAAAAATGCAATAGAAAACTAATGATTGCATCACTGACATGATTCTAATCAAAATAAAATGATAAAATGGCTGTCTGTAAGATGATTAATCACATTTTTCCCTACCACATCACTCTTTTACCAAAACCTACCACAATCACTCCAATGAAAATATTGTAATAGATAGGAGGGAAGGGAATGATTATGATCTCTTTCCGGCAAAGCAGATATGGAAGACGAAGGCTCCCCCAAGAGCAGCTTTTTTTGCTTGGGAGATGAGTAAGAATTGTACTATCGATAATTTGATGCGGAGAGGTAAAATTATCATTAATTAGTGTTGCTTGTGTAAAAGGGATGCAGAATCCAGTATCACATTCTACTGTGGTGCCCGGTGGTTTATAACATATCGATTATGGTGTATAGTCTCCTAGGGATTAATTGGGTAATTTGCGGGTTCGGTAAGGGATGAGTTATGGACTTGGACGGGTTTATGTAAAAAGAAAACCTATTTGCTTTTAATTCCCCTATCCATCTTTTGGGTTGTTTGGAAGTAAATGAATGTTAGAGCTTTTGAGGGCATTGAAAGGAAGATGGCTAGTTTAAGGGATAGATGGTTTCATATTTTTAATTCTATAGCCTTGGGTCATGACATGAACAAATTGGAAGATTTTGGGCATGTCATTGATCACTTAATTGAATTGTAAATACTTTTGAGATAATACTTTTCCATACTTTTATTTAAAAAAAAAAAAAAATGTTGTAATAGGTATCCGGTTTACTAGACAAATAAAATGTTCTCATAACTCGGTGTGAAATCAACCTAAGTCCATAACTAGTGCTTCCTTACTATTATTATCAAGTTTCCGTCGCTAAGAAGGAGAAATAGAAAAAGCAGACAACAATAGAAACAAATCATCAAAAAGTAGTTGACAAACAGCTGGAAGAAGTTAATGGAAATCACATTTATGACTAAGAAGTGCTCTTTTTATTGATTATCGTTACATCGATTATCAGCCCATGGCACATTAAATTTATTAAAGAAAGAATCAAAGAACAAAAAAACAAACAAACTTGTCTACAGTATTAGAACCCATGTGAGAACTCAAATATGCATTTCAACATGAAAAGGGGAAAATGATTAGCATAGACGAATCTCAAAGAACATAGTAATGTAGAAATACCCTCCTTTTATTTTAAAAAAATGTATAAATACCCTCTTTATGAATAAAAAAACTCGTCATTTCTATTCAATTCATCCAATATCCTCTCCATAAAAAGATAACTAAAAAAATGTATAAATACCCTCTTTATGAATAAAAAAACTCGTCATTTCTATTCAATTCATCCAATATCCTCTCCATAAAAAGATAACATAAACATAGTATTGCCCTTGCGAAATAATTTAATTCATTATCAAGTTCAACAACTAAGGAGCTTGAATAATTTTCTTTTAATGCCTTGCACTTGGGATTACAGATATGGAGGATCAAGTAATTAGAAAAAGCATTTAAAGTAGACATCTTATGCAGAAAAACCTATCAATCACTTCATTACTTAATTGACATCTGAAAAAGTAACTGCACTATACATTTTTTTGTAATAGATAAATCCATAAAGATACCAAGAAAGTTAAAGAAACTACCTTTAACCTTATACTACAATATAATTTACAAGTTCAATAAATTTCTTCACCAAACATCATCTTGAAAATTAAGCTTGATTAACTGCTAAAAAAGACTTATAATATTAATACATTCAGTGATGTTTAAATAAGTCGATGATATCCTCATATTAACAGACAATCCAAGCAAGTTCTTGAAAGTGACTGCTATTCCAGAGTTGGTATAGAGATATCCGAAGCGAAAACTGATGAAATGTAAAATCAGTAAAGAAAATACTAAACCTAAAAGCATTAATGGCATAAATATATACTACATATATTCCCAGCTAATCCAATGTCATTTGTTGGTAGCTTTTAAACTTCTATAAGATTAAAAATCCCACTATTAGCCATCTAGAGAAAAGGAATTCAGTTTTGAGATGGCAAGGCAACATAATAACAGTGGCAGATGATTGAACTGAAAAAGAGAAATTTAATTGAATAGTAAGCAACTGGACTCAAAAAGGAGGTAAAATTTTATAAGAAGTTGAAACGGGAGTATTTAAACCATAAGAGAAGAGGATTTATAGATTCTCTAATATTTTCTAACGTACCTGATAAAGCCAAACTAACCAGATAAAGAGCAATAATAATATGCAAAGGCGATCGAACCCTAGATTTCAAAAAACTATAACCGAAACCAAAAAGAAAAAAAAAAAAAAAACCCTAGGTTTATGGCTTTTGATATTGAGGCGTGATATAAATTTAAACAGGTTCAGAATTTAACCAAGATTATCACAATTAACGCAGGCAGACACGTGATTATGAGCGGCAATCCTAACGTAGAAAGAAATTGATGGGAAAAATTTAAAATGCAAAATATAACGATAATTACAACCGTAACACGTAGCTCACCTTCATCAACAGCTTCAAGTGAAAAGAAACCCTAACTGTGAGTCAGCCGGAATATAGAAGAAGGTGGTAGAGGTCTCTCCTTCCCCGCCGAGAAAATTCCCTCCGCTGTTTGTATTTACGTAGGTTTCTCTCCCGTGCGTCGATTGGACACTGTGTATTTCTCTGTCTTCACAAAACCCTCCCTTTTGTCTGCTGGTAGGCTTTTGTTCGAATCGAAGAAGAGAGAAAAATACCAACGCTTTCTTCTTCGCTTATTTTTTTTTCTCTTTCGTTTTCAATTTTTCGAAAATTTCATTTTATCGACATGTACTCCGGTCGGTTTTCGTCCATCTTCGGGTGGCCGCACGTGTAACGCGTGTGCTGACGGCTGAGCCGGTGATGTGGACTCGGCTTGTCCGGTTAGCCGGTAATGGCTAATTTAAAAAAAATATATAAATTTGCTCCAAAAACTGTCAATTCCCCGTGGTGGGCCATTTTATAATGAGCGAGGGTCGACAAGGTCTAAGCTGAAAAGGAGAGCAGCTCATCGTTGTCACTGTCATGTGGGGCCGGCTTCCTCCTTGTTTTTTTTTTTTTGGGTCACGTGCGTGCACACGTGCGAGACACAGGAATTTTTGGTGCTGGCCGCGCAGGTAAGGATTCTCTGCAGTCAAGTACATGATAGTTAGAGGGCGGAGGACAATGTCAGGATAATTAAGCCCACTGACAGTGAAGTCCATCTCTTTCGATTTTCTGGGCCCAAAAGATAATTAATTTTTTTTTTCCTTTTTTTTTTTAATTTTTGTGGGTCAAAATTAGAATACATTTAATATTAACTTCTCTTTTTTAGTAAGAAGTAATAATATTAGTATATTAATTTTATAACCATGATTATAATCATAATCCAATAAATAATTAGACATTAATTAGTACTATATGCCTTTAGATTTTCTTTAATGAGTAATAATGACAAAAGGGTTTTAGAATATTTCTTTTGGGTAATGTAATTTTAAATTTTAAATGTATTCTATATATAATAAATTTTTCAAAATTCAAAATTTTTTTTTAATTAATTAATCAACCAAAAAAAGAAATATATGAATATATATTATTCCATGTTGTAAAAAAAGTACAATGAATACAAGAATTAAAAAATCCGATATCTTACATTAATTTGGCCGCTTAAATTAGGTTCAAAATTGTTATATCATTACTTAATTTCTTAATCATAATTGCTTAATATGTAAAAAATTAATTATAATTTACACATTTTAAGATGAATGAATCAATATCTAACTTGAATTGGAAATGAAATCAATTAAGAATCAGAATATTTTATATTATATTCTCATTTTGATTTGACTAAATTCAATGTTATGGTTTGTGAATAATTAATTAACATTAATGGAGTAATTAACTATTGGCTCCATAATTTAATGTTACGGTTGTGATCATATTAGATATGCATATACTTTTTGTGATTTTGTTACACTTGTATATATTAAACGATGATGACTAAAGTTTGAATTAAATTTTGATATTTAGATTTCATTAATTATAATCATACGAGATATAGTCTCGTAATCTATATATATAATGAACCAAAAAAAAAATGTCTACGAGAAGAAAAGATGGCAAGCAGCAATTCAAATATCTTATTTTAAATTCAATTAATTATAACCTTAATGTTTTAAGTTTAGTATAATAATAAAGTGATTAATTTAAATACTCTTTATTTATCAATTGTTAAAATATATTTATATAATGATCTCATCTCATGACTTTATTGATTAAGTTATAATTGTAGTGTTTTAATAATAACAAATTAATTAAGATATTTCCAATTGATCTTAATCACATATGTTATGTGTTATATATAGTACAACATTATATTTGGAATATACTTTATATCATATGCATATAAGCTCAATTTGCAAAATTCTTAAGGTATCAACTTCAACACCCTATTCAAAAATAGAAACTTTTAAAGTCTAATATTATTAATAAAATTCAATTAAAAATGTTATTAGTAAAAGAAAAAATACATTAGAGTTAGATTAAGAAATATAACATTGATCGTTACAAATTAAATTCTTTAAAAAATATTTATAATATTATTAATTAATACGCTAACGTTTTTACTGATAATAACGAATAATAATAATTAAAACGAAATAATAAATTCAATAAAAAAACTAAATAATATAAATATATAATTAAAGAAAGTAATTATTTTCTTCACATAAATATATGATTTACAAGACTTGTACCTCAATTTTCTTAAACTTTAAGGAGACATGATCTCAAATTTTGTAGATAAGTTTGACGTTCGCTAAGAACATAAATACATGATTTCTCCTCTATTACTTTTATTGACATTTAAAAGTAATTAATATTTTAATTTATTATTTACTATTATTATGATATATTTATATTATAATTTTATTATTTTGTTTATTAATTAAGAACTGTAATGATTTATTAATAAAGTATTAGTTTAAGATATTTGTTAACTAACTATTGCTCGCTGCCTGTTCATATTTTAAGTTTATTTCAAGTGTGACATCTGTTGATGCAAAATTAAAATTTTATATTGCATATATATAACTAATTTTGATTACTTAATTCA